>NW_011888864.1:3110283-3123373 GCF_000151845.1 Pteropus vampyrus | reverse complement strand
TGTATCTAGAATGAAAGGGAAAAATCACTGCAAATCCTACAGAAATTAAGAGAATTTTTATGGAAATATTATGATCTATTTATCAATTTGAACACAGAATAAAATAAATTTTTATTAATACAATTATTAAAGCTGACATTGTAAAAAATGCAAGATCTTAAAATCTTAAATCTATTTTAAAAATTGCACTTATCATTAAATATATATCTCCAAAGAAAACATTTTTTGCATTTCATAGGTAATCCCATAAATGTTTAGGAAAGGAATAATATAAAACTCATACAAAAATCTTTAAAAAATAGAAAATAGGGGAACATACCCAAACTTGTTTTATGAGGTTACAATAACTCTGATCCCAATATGAGACAAGAATATTGCAAGAAAATTGTTGAATAATATACTTCACAAATTTAAACAAATAAAATTAACACAAAAGTACCAAACTGAATTTAACAACATATAGAAAAAAGAGCAATTCAGCATAATCAAGAAAGATTAACTAAGTAAGGGTGATTTAACATTTAAAAATTCATCAGTGGGGTTGACAAAATTAACAAAAGATAAAAAATATATGATTATCTAAAGAAATACAGAAAAGGCATTTGAAAAAAAAACAGTATCCATTTATTCATTAAAAAAGAGTTTTTGTGACTTATTCTAATTCTGTCAATGCTAGTGACTTGAGCATACCATTTAACCTCTCCATGCTGTTTTCTTATTTATGGGATATCCAGCAGTTCAGTTATGTTTGTGTGGGGAGCAGGATACACATTCCAAGAGAGCTCATTGCTGAGTCTTTTCTAAGCCATCTTTGGTCTTTTTCCTCTCAAGGAATCCCTCTCCCTAATAGGCTTCTCCATAAGCTGTCACTCCCTGCTCATGTCTCTTCTCCAGTCTTTAGTGGTCAGAAACTCATCAAATGCATTACATTTATGTTTTACTCTTAGACCTTGAATATTAGTTTCGGTTTCCTTGAGGTTTGGAAAAAGGTGAAAAGTTATCTTGGATACCTGTGAGAGCGCATAAAGGGAGAAAAAAATATAATTCACACAGATGTAAACTTTAATAGATACAACTTTGAACTGGTGTTTTAAATCCCTTATACATGTAGAACATTTAGCACACTCTGGAAAAATATGTTTTCATTCCTTGAGGTTTATTGTTCTGGGGTTATCTTTGATGTTTTGAGCAGAGGTGAATTATAGTAGGAAATGGCAAGCATGGATACAATTTGGGAAGCAAGTGAGACGCTAATAGGAAAGACAAAATACTAGGAAAGTAGAGGAGTGATACCATTAAATATAAAACTCCAAAGAGTCTGATATTCAGGAAATCCACAGAGAGTTGTTCAACAAAGAAATAATTGCATTTGTTTTATTGCTCAACAAAGAAATCCTGTACTCTTCTTTTTCATATGCTCAACAAAGATTTTTTTGAGTAAGTGCTCAACTGTTCTTAAGACTGAAAGCAAGAGTCAGTGATGAAGTTGAGCCTGTGCTCCAAGTCTCTATGTTAAATGAGGGTTAACCAGTTGCCCAGCCATGGAGGAAAAGTATAAAGAAAGAGGATAAGCGTCCAGGACACTATACAAATCAGAGAACTTAGTTTCCTATAAGTTTAGATACAAAATAATTATCTGGTTAGGGAATGACTACAGTTAGAGAAGATACTTCATCATCAACTAACCAACGGGGATATAAAATTAGATCATGACCAGGGTGATCCACTAGACCAGGTTCCCTAACTACAGCTGGCACACACACTTTGTAAGTAAAGTTTTTCTAAACAACCACATTAATTTATTTATGTGTTGTTTATGGCTGTTTTCATATATAATAGCCTGATCATTTACAGAAAAAAATTCCTGATCCCCGCATTAAGTGTTAATCTTTGAGTAACAGTGCTTGAACATCTTGTACTTCCTCCAAGTACCCAAGCAATTGCTTCATAGTAGGAGGAAGGCACAAATAATCATGAATGTGAAAATTAAATAGCTTCATCGATTAGAGGAGTCATGGAACCAAGGAAAGAACTGAAAACTTCATTCTGAGGCCTCATCGATTAATCATCAATCACATTCTTTTAGATACAACATTGACTTGTTTCTGGTTATTTTTGTATTTAGTGTATGATCTGAAAAAAAAAAAGGAAACCAATTTTCCTTTTAATTTTATCTTTCATTTCATAGTACTATTCTGTAATGAATACAAAAATCATTCTAGGGGCAGAAGTGATACAACTAGATAAAGAAAGAAGAGTACAGGATTTCCAAAAGAAGTCTCTCGACTCTAAGAGTCATTCTATTATAATATTACTTTCTAAGCACTAGAAGTGTAGCAATGTGGAGATAGTCACTTTTACTACAGAAAAAAAATGCTAGAATGCATTGCATAAATATATTCCTGTTCTACCTAAATCATAATTCTATGTTCTATTAAGTGTTTCTCGTGTTTTTACAATGACTTATTGTCTTTTGAAAATTGCATTAGAATAGAATACATGAAGAGCAATTCCTCTAAGTAGATGCCTACTTCGTTCCTGAAGGGTAGAATGGCTAGCTGAGTGGCCACACACCTAGATCCACACATCTGGACCATTTCTCATTATGGGTTCAGGGTCAGGTCCTAAGCTTTAAAATTCTAGGAATGCTATTTAGAAAGCTAATTCAAAGAGGGATTGTTTTTTAGGAAATCAATTAAATCATACCCAATTTAAGTATACTAATTGATTAATTAACGAAATTGATTTTTGAACAGTATCAATACTATTCATTTACATAGTGCAGCCATTCTAAGTGGACAAGTCTACTTAAGATTAAACTACAGATTTGAAAAGTACTTGGGAAATCCAAAATGGAAACAAAGAATATCACGAGTATTTTGGGCCATTTAATAAAAACCAACTTCTTCAATTTAGTGACATATTTTTTTGTTTGTTTGTTTTGATAAAGGTTATGGCTCATTAGAAATAAGATTGCATTGAACTGGTGCATGGATTCTCATTCTTCATTCTTTCCTGTTTTCAGAATTCTGTCTTGTGCAACTTTATATAATTTTTCCATCATTTTGCAAAATTAATATGATTTTGATTAAACATTTTAAACAATTATTTTATCCCCTTGGATGAGTCTATAGTAAAATTAATCAAATAACTAAAACCTATGAAGAACAAATTGAAATCTATAATAGAAATCTATAAGAGATTTTAATGACAAAATCTGTATCCTCATATGAAACTTGTATCCATCACACGTGAACTTAACACAACTATAGATAAAATAATTCTTTTTCTCTCATCTTTGTTCCCTATCCTTCCCTCCACTACTTTTTCTTCCTTTGATCCAATTAAAAATATATCAATTCTGATTTTTACAAAAATTTCTTTTTAATAATCTACTGAAGATCAAATAGTGCTTTTATTTGTGATATAGAAATAAATCCTTTTGGAGTTCCTAATCTCCAAAGAAATATAGATAGATAATATAATTTAATTTCACTTTGAAAAATTCATTCAGGATTTTCTAAATGACTAGCTTAATGCTATTTATCATCAGACTTGATTTCTTAAAAAATAGATATTTTGAAGGTTGATGATATATAGAGTGCAAAAGACTATTACAATATTTAATATGAGATTCTAAAACCAATGTTAGATATAATTCTGTGTTTAATACTGTGACTATTCTTATTGTTAATATAAAAATGGAAGGAAAATAAATTCCTCCTACCTGGATTAAGAAACTGAATTTGTGTAAGTATCACAAAAAGAGTGCAGACACAAGTGAATGGCTTTTTTTGATCATTAAAAATTCTCATGAATGCCAGTTTACTATTAAGTTATAGAACGCCATCCTTTTCTTCTAACAGACAAGATTTTTCATTTGTGGAAGTAGCATTTCAGCTCATTATTTTCTAATCATGATATATTAAAATGGATCAAAATGTTTCCTCTAGAGAATCCTAAATGCTCTCTCCACATTTCTTCTTTCCTTAATAACTTTTAATGTGAGATCTTCCTATTCATAGTGAATTTAGTAAATTAGATATTACATTTTACAATTTTATATTATTACTATTACCCATGCTAGAAACATTTTTACATGGTTAGTAGTATATTTGGCTTATGGAGACTGCTGCCATAAGAAAGAAACACATTTACAATAACAATGATAATTATAAAGAGGAAAATCTATCCAATATTATAGTATATACAGAGAGCAACATGTATATTCTCAAATAACATAAGCTTAGAAAATATAAGTATGTGTTAAAAAGAACTAAAATCACCGAATGATATTGTGGTCTAATTTTTAAAATTTTTCTGTTGAAAATCACTGAGCACTACTGAAAACATTGAGATTTCAAGGGCAGAATCACTCACTGCCTTAGATGAATTGCCTTGCATACCCTTCGAGAGTTGAAGAGAACACTCACCTCACTTGACTGGAGTCAAGTACACACATTGCCAAGGTTATTTTATGGCTCCCTTTCTACAAAGGAAAGGCATCATCATATTTTCTTTTTATTTCTATTGAGCCTCATGCAATGGTGATCGTATATTTAAGAGTGTAATATGTGAAGCCCAATACATCTGAATCTGCATCATATCTCTGTCACTTATTAGCTAAGTTATCTTGAGAAAATTACTCAAGCTCCATAAACATCAATTTTTTAAAGGCATTATATTATAAAGCATTACATTACTCTTTACCTGATAAGGTTGTTAAAACATTTAAATTGGAAAGTTACTGTAAAACAGCCTATGAATATAGTTCCACTCAAATATAAGTACACAGTAAATGTTAACTGTGATGATTATTGCTTCATTCATTGGCATTATATATGAATTACCTTTCCTGGTACCACACAAATCTCTTTCTCCATTTTATTTTAATGATAATACTTATATATGACCTAAATAAAATAGCAAATTGGTGCCATTTGGTCATTATCTTGCATGGCCTTACAATAGAACTTAATTAACTACTTTCACTCCTTTTCCACATATCACTTTTCAGGATTTCCTAGTAGAGTTTTAGGCTCTGGTAAAGCCATATGTGTGCATATGTATCAGTGGATATCAATGTGTGTGCATCTGTATGAGGGTGCCTTTGTGTGTTTATGTGTACTTTGGGATCCCACCATAGTCAGGCAAGTTTAAAATCTTTAGAGAAAAACTATATTGGGGCCAAGCCTCTCTCCACTCCCTTCTAGATAACCAGCCCCAAAATGTGTACTGAATTCATCCCATACTTACAGTCTTGCTGGTTAGTATTTTTTTATTGAATATTCTGCCAGGTTTTGACCATTGAATATTAATTCTTTGATACTCTACAATAGTCCTTCTTTTACTTTTTAATTAATATCTTTTTTTCCTAGAGTGATTGCATTTATTCCAACAGTTTTAATTACTGATGACACTCAAACTGTATCTGTAACACAAATTTCTCTAAAGATCTTCAAGTATACACATTTAAATATTCCTTTGATATCTATAGGCATATCTAAAGGGCAAAGTTGAACTCATAATCTTTCTCCTAAATGTGTTCTTGTCACAGTATTTAGGTAAAATGTGGCCTTCGCCTACAGTATCGTTTTTTACATAATTCTGTGCTTTTATATAGCTTATTAGACTTGGCCTGTAGCTGTTCAATAAATATATTAGTAGTAATTATTATAAATTACATAAAAATAACCTTTGCCATAGTAATTGATCTGTGGTAAAAGATAAGTAAATTATCTTAATAACATTTAGATATTAGTTCTAATTTGCATAATTCATTTTCATATTTTGAATTCACTTAGTGAACCACATTGCTCATTAAGTATTTTTCAGGCAAAGAACAGATATACCACAACAAGAAATGCTTTAATTGGTGTCTAATTGCTTGGCCATGAAGACAATGTCTACATGTGCAAAATGAAGTGGAAAACTGATTCGATTTTCTACATTATTAGAGAAAATGTATATGCTCTAATTAGATGAATAGCATATTATCGTCAAATGTAATCTCTTTAAAGGATGGTGTTGACATGTTTTGGGCGTTAAGACATATCGAGGTGTAGACTTCCCAAGCAAGTCTGCATGTAGTGGATCACAGTGCTTGTGCTCTGTCTAACTCTTACTCTGAGATTATAAATGCACAGAAATTGGGGAGAAAAAAATATACATTTTTCAGTTCCACCTTGTAAAATAATTTAATGATAAATTCAAATTTTAAATAAAACATTATTTGTGAATAGCCCTGGCTATTTCTGACACTAATCCATGTTCTAATCAGCAAAGCCTAATCTATAATCTGCAGAAAATTGGGTTCAAAAATACTTATTGAGTAGCTTCTAGGATTGATTTAAAACAAGTCGTTCCTTTTCCTCTTCCTATTTTTGAGATGCCAGGTCCTGCTATGGAAAGTGGCAAATGTGTATTCTTGACCTTGTCCCAAACGCATGACTTCAGTGCTGCTTTGAAGTGTCTCCTGGTCCCTCCCCACCCCATCTTCTCATTTCCCTAGCTGTTTTCAACTTTAGCAGTTCCTGCCCTTGGATTTGGAGCAGTGGCTATCCATTCCTGACCCAGATTCTTCCAGAGCCTTAAAATGAGTGAGGCAGATGTTACCTTGCCAAAGTCACTTGTCCTCTTTTTGCTTCATTTTTCTCATCTGTTAAATGAGATAATAGTAATATCGATATCATAATGTTGTTTCGGATGAGGATTAAGTAAGCTAATGTGAAGTGCATAGAACACTGTGGCACATAATGAGTACTCTATAATTGCAGCCTCTTATAACTATTATTATTATCACTGGTTAGAGTAACATTAGTGTTAGAACTGATGACCTCGAAAAATCTTACATTACTTGGTAGTTAACTCTTTAAAGTCCAAGTTCGGGTGTACGCTCTTATTATTAACTGCACAATAAAATCTCCATGTGACTTTGTCCTAATATTAATATCAAAATCTGGAAGAATGTGTTTTTGGGAAGTGTTAATCCTTCTAAGTTTTATAAATGTTTAGATTCTTTGTCCAAGCCCTTAAATAATTTAAGTGTGATATAAAAAAAAAATTTTGTCCTCTTGGTTACAGGTCAGATACTGAGTGATGCTTAGAGCCATTCCTGACTGACATGAGCAATAATAGCCCCTTCTGAAGTTTCCTAAGGGCTACAGACTAGGAACATTCAGGTTATACATATTTTATTATTATTATTATTATTATTATTAATTATGTTGCAAAAGACGGTTATACATGAGGTCTTAAATTTAATTAAACGGGGTAAGTTGAGGATAACGAATCAAAATTATTGTAGATGGAACAGGAATCTGATATCACAAATGGTTATTCTCAAAGGAATGGGGTGAAGCAAGGAGCTGTATCTTATTAGGAAGACAGTCAATTTTTAAAGTTTTCTTCCAGAAAAAAAAAAACAAAACTTTCTTTGTTATATAAAACTGCTTCTTTCACTGTTAAGCTGTTACTTTGCCTTTTCTGATGGGAGATCTCAAGTTAGATAAATCCTCTCTCTTTTATTATTCTATATTAAAAACAATTATAGTAAGTCTGTATAAATTTTAAAATTGAATGTGTTACTATTATTAACTTTTAAACAAACACATTCAGGCAAATAGAATATTTCACAGTTTTAAAATGCAGAATGTTAGGTTTGATTTACCCTCCTACTTTCATTTTCTTTTTATACTCCACTGTCTAAAAAGTGTTGTTGGCTCTCACATGTAACTTCAAGTCTCTCTCTTTTTATCTCTCAATGATTAGTTAAAATGACATCAATAGCCTGCACAGTTTACAGATAATATATCCTATGCTCTAGCTTTCATACTTAAATTTAAAACATCTTAGTTCAATGATACCTATACATAAGTATTTCAAACTAGTAAAATAATCTATATTCCATACTTCCTATCATGTGTAATTAAGAAAAAGAATTTCCTGAAGTTTGCAGGAAACCGAGCTAGCTTGCAGGTCTGCCATCTTCATTGTGTAGCTTCTGTGATTAATCCAGTTACCACCATTCATATTCAACCGCTGAGAACATAGAGACATAACTACACCTAAAAGCATAACAGGCTGAACATGTATCTAGCTGAGCACCCAGGCATTTAAGAAAGGCAAGAATGAGTCTTGGGAGACAGCTGGCAGTTTTTAAAATATATCGTGACCTATCTTGTGCTTTGTGGGTACCCAGAACATCAAGACCTACAGAGGGCCAGGGGTTAAAAAGCAAGTGCAGGGTGGACATAATAAAAGGGGCACAGTACTGGTGATGCCACTGAAAAATCAAAACAAACCAACCAATAAACACAAGAAGATCACATGTTTCTTTTAGTTTGTTTAACAAAGTTATAGCATTTGTTGGAAGAGACTCTTCTCTAAGCACCATGATGATTGTATGTTGAGAAAGCAAAGCAGCAAAGGAGACATTAATATGAACATCATCAGTAATTTCTGAAGCCACTATTGATATCCATCTAGTTCAATGGTAGAGATAAAAACAGATTAAACCACCAGGTGGTGGAGATGAGACCTGTAGATGACAGCAGAAAATAGATGTCAGAAAACATCTGTGACCCAAATCCAATGTTTTATGAAGAAATGAGTAGTATCAATATACTCATCATCTAATCAGAGATTCAAAAGACAAAGACGAAGTGATTTTCTACTGTTATTATTCATGGCTTTTTTTTTTTTTTTTGGACATTATTGTCTCTTATTTCTAGTGAACTGAGATGGAAGGAGTAAGAAGTTATGCTCTCAATGGTTACTGAGTATTTGGAAGGAAAAAATAAGGTGAAAGTTCACCATGGAAAACTATTAGAATTCTAAGCGTTAGGTCTCTTTAAAGTGAGATAAACTTTAGGAAACTTCCCTGTCATAGATAGAAAACTCTCCTTTGAGCCAATTAAATTTACTCTACCTATAAGAGGATCTCCAAATACAAACTCCATTTTGGAACCCAAAATCCAAAATTCACAGTCAGATACCTTGGAAATATATGTCACGGGCACTAGCTGAGAAAGTGATAATCAACACTAGTTTGTTAGCATTATGGGAGAAGCCATTCAAATACTGTACCTTACCAAAGGTGGGTGAATAGGAGTAGCATCCTTGCACTGAAAGGAAAGAATGCTCTTTCTGTGTTTGTTGAACGGAACACTTTCCTAAATAGCTCAACGATTTTTCACTTTTTGACTTTGATGTTCTATAGCTCTATGCCTTTCCTCTTATACTAGAAAGTTTATAATCATTTCACAATTTACTTTTTCTGTAAATTGAGATGATTTTCCTCACACATTATTCTGGAAAGACAAAACCTTGTGAAATAAGTGCCCACTAAGCCCTTCTCCTATGTAGTCAATCATGGAAAAAGTGCTTCACGTTAGATATCCTTGGCCCAGCTAAGGAAGGCAAGAGTCCTAAGCACTTCCACTCTAGGCAGCTGCCGTTTCAGCCTTTGGCCTTTGTTTTCTTCAGGGACTTGAAGCCTGAGGATGTGTAAGCTTTCTAAAATGTCTCAAACATAACTACTGATGACAAGATCTTTTTTTTAATATCAAAAACACAGCTGCATCAGATTTTTTTTTTTTTTTTTTTTTAAGCTTCTGAGAAACTTCAGTTTTCAGTCTGGAATTTCAAGCAACAGGGACATGACCATAACTCCTCAAGGGTAGAACCACATGATCTCTTCAGTCCAACATATTAACACATGGAATTGATTTGAGAATTAAAATGCCATTTGAACAATAAGCATTGGGATATGAAAAAGCACAGGGTTTTGTGATTTTGTATGATTATATTGAATGACAAGATTTATTATAAAGTCATTGATTCTCACCTTTGAGCCCAGAATTCTAAACATATGTCATTTTTGGATTTAAAGGAGGAAAAGCCCTGTATCATGATATTCTCCTGCATTAACTTGCTCAACAAACGAACAGATAAAGTCTATGTCCTCCTTATAAGAGGTTACAATGTGATTCAGTTCAATTCACTGACAAAAAGATACCCAACACACACACACATTGTAATTTATATTTGATCAATGAACAAGGTCTTAATGAACTCAAGGAACAGTTATATGTATTTGAAGATGTACACAAAAATAAGAACTAACTTCTGCTCTCAAACTTCAATTCTATGTGAGAAGGGCAGAAGCTTATGTAATAAGTTGGGCAATGACAAAAGTAATGATCAAACATAAACTGCCTAAGGGACTACAGGAACAGTCCTAAGAGGGATAAGGACACTTGACAGAAGTCTTACAGAGGAGATATTAGAATTAGGACTTGATGAGGAGCAAGTTCTGCAAAAAGAAAAGAGGATAAAAAAAGTTGAAGGACAAAGAGTACATAACATTAAAAATTATAGTTTTGGGAACATTGCAGTTGAAGATATGGAAAAACATTGTTCTTCAATTCAGGACTCTCATATGTATTTGGTAAGGATATGGGTTATAGTTAAGGAGCAAAGCTGTAAAATATTGAATATTGCAACTTTGCTATTCAAAAGTTGAAACTACTCCCTCTTCTAGGTGAATTCCCACTGGTCTACATGGGGAGAAGCTGAGAGAAGTGTCACCTGGAGTCTTGCTGGACTATGTATGGCTGATAGATCCTGACAGGCTGGTTTAGTGTAAGGTCTCTGACAGAAAGCCAGTGAGGATTCAGGAGTCAAATTAGGATCAGATAGATGTCCAGATACAGCAGCAGAGATCAAAAGATGAGTGCCGGTAGAAAGGAGAGGGTTCTCTTAAAGATCTAAGTAGATCAGTGAGGTAGAAATATGAAACACAGTACCTGCTGTCCTAGACATCTCTTGAGAAGAATTTCATGCCATGGTTTCCTCTGTGAATTTTTTCTAAACTATGCACCTACCATATATTTCACCTGAGAGTGAGGTGAAAACTCTGTTTTCTCCCTCAGGTATTTAAAAGTGTATTTCTATTTTATTAGGTTTATTTAACCTGTCTTTCCTTTCCATCAAACCATAAATCTTTCAGAACTTTGCCATGCCTTGTTCACCACTGTCTTACATCACTCAGTTTACAAAAAAAACGAAAACAAAAAAACCAAAAAACCAAACATCTAATGGATTCTTAGGAAATGTCTAAATGACAGATTAAAAGAATTCAAGCAGATCCTAGAGCCAATCTCTAGAATGACTTTGATTTGTGAACCAGGTCAAGGTCAGCATTTAGCTAGACCTGGGCCTGTGCTTGGGGATATTAGGACCTACTTGGAGGAAAAGAATGCAGGAGAAAACTGTCTGATATTCTTTGCCTGTGGATTTCAAATGCTTTAATGCATATTTTTAGTATGTTGAAACTGGGGATACAATATTAAATAATTATTAAGCTAATCTTAAGTTATCAAAATGAATTACAGAAAATTTTAGTTATAAACCAGCTATGAATAGTAGCATTAAGTTTGGGAACATTATGTTTTTTAAGTTAATAGCTGAAAAACAAGTTAAGTTTGATGAATTAAGATTGTAATTAACCACTGAAAAGTAAAATAGAAAATAATATGAAATATCACACCAGAATTACTAAAATTTAGTTGATTACTTTCTTAAAATTTGTCTTTTATCTTGTATTTACTATAAAATAGCAAACATATTACTTTATGCTTTATATATCTGTATAATATTTGGTGGCTGTTAAGTTGCATTCATATTTACTATCTCCTCTGACCCTTAAAAACTATCCAAAAAACCTAGGCAAAATAATAGAGACTAAGTGGGTAAGCTATAAGAAGCATTAAGAACCTAACCTTGAGGGGTAGGGTGGAGAAGGGGTTAAAGAAATTTTGGATCAGAATAGAAATAAACAATCAAAAGTCAGGCCTTAAATCATGCAGAGAGCAGTCCTTTGACGAAAGAAGGCCAGACAAAACAGTCATCTTACAAGGAACCAAAACTCAAATCCAGGGGTAATGATCATTTGAGCTTTGGAAGGAGGAGACATCTATTTAGAGATATAAGCAGGGGCTGAAACACATCTTCTCCCTCATATGGTGTATTTGCTGTAGCACAGATTTTATAAGCTGTCATTTCTATAGCATGCAAGGATCTCTTCTTTAACATTAGAAGAATCTGTGTACTAAATTTATTATGTAATAAAATCTTCATTTTTAGCTCTAAAAAATTTTTAAATGTATTGTAGTTATTTTATACAAATTAGTCAACCTTTACTGAAAAGCAATAGATGCTGAAACCTTCATTGAATAGTGCTAATATTTTCAGACTGATCTAAGGATTTGATAGAAAAGAAACAGAAGTCATCAACCACACTGTAGTTTTGAAAGTATACAATTCTACCTCAAGCTGTGCACCTTCTTTTCAATCTAAAATCAAATTTATTTTCTTTTCTTCAGATCTATTTCATCTCTTGTGGTCTCCATCTCAGTTAATTTAATCTTCTCTAACATATTCACCCAAGATATAAGCCTCTGTTATCCTCACCTATTCCTTCTTCCAATTTTTTCTGCTTTCAAACATTGGTCACCATATTTTATCAAGTCAATTCTTCAATATATTTTATATTTGCTTTCTTATCTTTATATCTACTATTTACTGCCTCCATTGTGTATCCACTACTGATGGCCTCTTCCAGGTCTGTATCAACTTATTCCTTGACAAATTTAAAATTTCTTAAAATTTATATTGAATAAATTTGTATATAAGAGTAGTAGAGCAAATTAACAAATTAGAGTTCCTAAATAGGAGATACAAACAGGATATATAATCTATCCTCCAGAAAATGAAGTTAATTTTGTTATCCATTTATACTTGAAATTTTAAGAACAATTGTGAATTTGTTCTGCGATCGATTAATCCAGGAGTTATGAATATTACACTTGGTTAAGCAACAAGGTCATGAAGATTTACCTTACTTGAATTAAATCAATATCATTTTGTTATTCTTTATCCTAAGCTCAAAAGGCCATATAAAAATCAACAATATATTGACGTAACTAAATCTTCTTCACTGAGATTTATGAGATCCTGGTAAGAGAAAAGAGGTTGGCTCAGCATTAATCAGGGACAACAGTTCTTCCTTTGAGTTTTCAAACAGCAT
>NW_011888864.1:3104974-3107458 GCF_000151845.1 Pteropus vampyrus | reverse complement strand
GTGGTCCAAGGTAGGCGTCATTAAAAAATGAAACACTTGAGTTAGGACTTGAGGTGACAAAGTTGAATGTGTAGATTTTGGAGAAGAGTGTCACAAGTTGAGAGTACAAATCAAAGTCAATACGCTGAGTTAGGAGTGTGCCTGATGTGCTGAAGTAAAAGGTGTGTAGTCCTTGTTTCAGAGTGGGAGGGACACTAAGGCAGTCGTAGCAGATGAAGCTACTGACAAGTGAAGAATGGGAGGGCAAAGAAAAAAGATCATGATGGCCCTGCAGGTCTTTAGCTTCCACTTGGTGAAAGCTAGAAAAATATTCAAAGACTGAGCAGAGAGATCATACCTAATTCAGTGTTGCTCTGGGGCTTTATATATCTATATATATATATAAGTACACTATCCCCCGTTAGCGATTATAATTTGTTTAGAAAAATATAAAAGAAACATAAAGTAAAAGTTGTTAAATAAAAAATATAATTACCATTTAATTAGTTCAGTAGAAAATTTAAGACTTTTTAATGACTGACTTTTTCACATAATTAAAAAAAATCATAGTTTTAAATAAAATGATAAAAATACTATTTCTTTTTATACCTGAATTTATTCAAAAACCATTACAATTTTCGATATTTATTTTGTAGACATTTTTAAAGTTTCGTTTCTTTATTGAAGTGTATCACAAAATACATGTCTTACTATTTGTGGTTTAGAGAGTTTGCTTTTCCTCTCTTTTTATTTCTCTCCTTTTCCTACCATTACTTTATCCAAGTTAAAAAAAAAAATTCAGAATGACAGTTTTGATCATTTTCACTTAGGATTTCATGAAAAAGATTGTGAAGGCTGAGGTACGTTAGTTAAGCTGGTTAAGAGAGGGAAATAAATATAAAGTGTCAGTTTCCCTGAGAAATGAAGGAAGAAGACAACAGAAAAGGAGGGAGAAAGTAGAAAATGAATCCATGAAATGCCCTTTGTCTGTTACCTGAGCCCATTGCTACTGACAGTGAGTCATGGTTCAACATCAAACAAGGTGAGAGGAGAAAACACTACGTGGCAGACAACCATGATCGTCTTTGTTGCAAGAGATGGTCAGCCTTTCACAAATAGAAGACCCTCTACTTTTTAATATCGGAAACACAACATAAGGAAACATAATTTTTATTGCTGGAAAAATCTTGCACATGGATGAGCATGGAGATGCCTGAAGTATAGATTTTGTGTTTAGTTTTTATTTCTTCAGTATTTTGATTTTTTTTTTTTTTTTTTTTTTTTACTAATGGCAAATCTTAGTACAAGGTCTCCTAAGACTGTATTCAGGATAAGAAAATGATAGTCTAATGCCATTATATATGGCAATTGTACAGGTATTTTTGTGATTTCTCTGTGAATTACCGTTAGTTCACAATAGCTCAGTAGAATATGTTCATCAATGTAATAATGTGCATCAGTAAAATTAGACAAGAAGAGGTTAAATAATCTTCCCAAAGTCACCCTGTAGTTGTCAATGTCAAAGTCTGGAAGTTTTCTAAGAGGACTTGTGTCAGGGTTGTCAGTCTCCCTGCTGTGTGCCCTGTCCATCTCTTTAATCTTTGCTAATTTGAGAAATGCTGTTGATCATACTGTATATTTGATCTGGCAAGAAGCAGCATGACATATCAAACTCATCCTATTTGCTCTTGAAGACATCCATTTCTCTATTATCTACTTCTCCATAGTTCAATTCATCAGAAAACAAACCTGTCTCATATCTGTCAATTTTAATGGCATGCTGATTTTTCACTTGAGTGTATCATATGCCATTTTCTAATATAGGACCTGAGTTTTGATTCCACTTAGATAAGGTTATATTTAGCATGAACTCAAGGGGTTTGAGTTATTGCAGTGTTGTAATCAATAAGAAAAATACAACATTCTAAATAATAACATCCAGCCATACTCTCACCTAGAAAACTCAATCTTTATAAAGAAATGCAACTTATAAAAATCTAAATTAGTTTATGAACTCAGTAAGAATCTAGTCTCCGGTGTGAACATTTTGTACAAAGTCTAAGGGAAGAGCAGATCACCAAGGAAATGGTTCAACATGAGTTGACTGTGGTCCAGTTTACATATTTGTGAATGGCATTTAGATTGCTGATTAGAATTCTCAGCATTTCAAGTCAACCTCAGAATGGAAAAACACAGGAATTCAATTTCATGAAAGAAGGAATGAATAAATAAAAATATATCACATATTTTAAATTAATTTACAATAGAATGTAACAACAATAACAACAGATTCTTACAGCAAAATTATTCAAGAAAAAAAAGTTTTCTTTCAGTCATTATCTGTGACTTATAGTATAAATTTCAAGGCAATATAAATACAATATTCTGAAAATATAAATAGGTTTTGTTTTATATTAAATTTTTCATGAATTATTCTTTATTAAAGTTTTTATTTTGTGTGTTTTCAGAAATTTCCTCTTGGTGACATTAAGATCAGTCTTCATA
>NW_011888864.1:3102340-3104924 GCF_000151845.1 Pteropus vampyrus | reverse complement strand
TTTTTAATCTGTGAGATATGACTTCTTTGACTTCTTATAAATATATTAAATTTTTGTTTTAGGAGGGTTTTATATGTAATACTACAGAAATTTTGTTAGAGTTCTATAATATTTCATTAGCTAAATTCTTGGTTGATTTATTTTCAGTTTAATCATTTCATGAACAATAAAAATAGAAATTCTGATTGATTTTAAGGACATTCGAAGCTATTTTTTATAATTATCATTTGTTAATCAAAGCACATTGTTTGTTTCAAGATTTTACCATTTGCCTGTAGTTAGTAGGAATTGGCTCTAATTTTCATGTTTGTTTGTTTGGGCACTTACTTATTTTGAACAAGATTGAGGAGTTTGATAATTACTACCCCATCAATCACGAGTTGAATATCCTTTGTTAAAGTCTTGTGGTAAACATTAGGCGAGAGCCTCAAATTTGGTGCAGGTGAATAATTGTACTATAATTATCCCTAAATGCACTGCAGGTGAAAGGCTAAGTGACAGAGAAAGCCATGATTGTTACTTAGGACTCCATGTTTTGTAGTGATTTTCTTCAATGCAAATTTAATAATTTGCACACATTGGTTCCCATCCAATACTCATGTACTCATTGAGTAGTTTTTATTTTTGACTTTAGCCTAAAAGACCATTGTATTTTAACTATAAGTCTGTTGCATTGTTTATAAGAAAAATAACCATATAATTTTTCCTCAAACAGGAACATTAGTGAATCTGAAGCATCTTGCTCTGATGGACACAGCGGGAATGATTTACAAATACATGTATGTTCTGCAGAGAAAAAAATTAAAGTCAGTAGGAGGTTATACATTATAAAGAGTGTGAAGGAATTATTCAGATTTAAACTAGAGTGGTCCAAGGTAGGCGTCATTAAAAAATGAAACACTTGAGTTAGGACTTGAGGTGACAAAGTTGAATGTGTAGATTTTGGAGAAGAGTGTCACAAGTTGAGAGTACAAATCAAAGTCAATACGCTGAGTTAGGAGTGTGCCTGATGTGCTGAAGTAAAAGGTGTGTAGTCCTTGTTTCAGAGTGGGAGGGACACTAAGGCAGTCGTAGCAGATGAAGCTACTGACAAGTGAAGAATGGGAGGGCAAAGAAAAAAGATCATGATGGCCCTGCAGGTCTTTAGCTTCCACTTGGTGAAAGCTAGAAAAATATTCAAAGACTGAGCAGAGAGATCATACCTAATTCAGTGTTGCTCTGGGGCTTTATATATCTATATATATATATAAGTACACTATCCCCCGTTAGCGATTATAATTTGTTTAGAAAAATATAAAAGAAACATAAAGTAAAAGTTGTTAAATAAAAAATATAATTACCATTTAATTAGTTCAGTAGAAAATTTAAGACTTTTTAATGACTGACTTTTTCACATAATTAAAAAAAATCATAGTTTTAAATAAAATGATAAAAATACTATTTCTTTTTATACCTGAATTTATTCAAAAACCATTACAATTTTCGATATTTATTTTGTAGACATTTTTAAAGTTTCGTTTCTTTATTGAAGTGTATCACAAAATACATGTCTTACTATTTGTGGTTTAGAGAGTTTGCTTTTCCTCTCTTTTTATTTCTCTCCTTTTCCTACCATTACTTTATCCAAGTTAAAAAAAAAAATTCAGAATGACAGTTTTGATCATTTTCACTTAGGATTTCATGAAAAAGATTGTGAAGGCTGAGGTACGTTAGTTAAGCTGGTTAAGAGAGGGAAATAAATATAAAGTGTCAGTTTCCCTGAGAAATGAAGGAAGAAGACAACAGAAAAGGAGGGAGAAAGTAGAAAATGAATCCATGAAATGCCCTTTGTCTGTTACCTGAGCCCATTGCTACTGACAGTGAGTCATGGTTCAACATCAAACAAGGTGAGAGGAGAAAACACTACGTGGCAGACAACCATGATCGTCTTTGTTGCAAGAGATGGTCAGCCTTTCACAAATAGAAGACCCTCTACTTTTTAATATCGGAAACACAACATAAGGAAACATAATTTTTATTGCTGGAAAAATCTTGCACATGGATGAGCATGGAGATGCCTGAAGTATAGATTTTGTGTTTAGTTTTTATTTCTTCAGTATTTTGATTTTTTTTTTTTTTTTTTTTTTTTACTAATGGCAAATCTTAGTACAAGGTCTCCTAAGACTGTATTCAGGATAAGAAAATGATAGTCTAATGCCATTATATATGGCAATTGTACAGGTATTTTTGTGATTTCTCTGTGAATTACCATTAGTTCACAATAGCTCAGTAGAATATGTTCATCAATGTAATAATGTGCATCAGTAAAATTAGACAAGAAGAGGTTAAATAATCTTCCCAAAGTCACCCTGTAGTTGTCAATGTCAAAGTCTGGAAGTTTTCTAAGAGGACTTGTGTCAGGGTTGTCAGTCTCCCTGCTGTGTGCCCTGTCCATCTCTTTAATCTTTGCTAATTTGAGAAATGCTGTTGATCATACTGTATATTTGATCTGGCAAGAAGCAGCATGACATATCAAACTCATCCTATTTGCTCTTGAAGACATCCATTTCTCTATTATCTACTTCTCCATAGTTCAATTCATCAG
>NW_011888864.1:3076586-3101776 GCF_000151845.1 Pteropus vampyrus | reverse complement strand
AAAAAAAAAAGATTAAACAGCAGTAGGTAATCATCTTATTTTTTCTTACACCTGGCTTTTCACTCAAAACAGAAAGACAAATAACATTTCTTATTAAGTCAATGAGAAATGATGTCGTGTTTGCTGAGGCTGGTCTGACTTCCTATCTTCTGCAAAGTAAACTGGAACAGAGTGGGAGCATAAAGCACAGTCAGCATTATGATAGAGTGCTGCAATTTAATCTAGGGCATCTGTTGACATTACAAACAACAAAAACACATTAAGAGCAGTGTATGTGCCAGAGGTAGTCACTGGGTTTGAATTACAATGATATCGCTATTATATTATAGAACACGCTTGTCGTTCTCAACACAGCTAAGGTGATTGTTACATGAAACTTTATCAATATGTTTTTAAAGTATAAAACCATTTACTCCATGAAGTGGGAGATATTTATAGCACAGGAAAGGTAATGACAGAAAGGAGATTAGAGAGAATGTATTCTGGAAGAAATGAATGGAGAGCTACTTTAACTCTTCTTTTCTTAGTACAGCATGTTACTTTTTACTACATTGAAATCATGACATTGTGGAAAATTGAATTGGAACAAACAAAATTGTGGCCAAAATTATCAACAATCGAGTATAACTGCAATGAATGAGTAGGACTAGAGCCAAGATCTTTGAAAAATTACTTTTAAAACAGCACAATATATTTTTCCATTATCCGCATAGTATTAATGTTAATAATATGGACAAAAGACTTAGAATGATTGCCTTCATGGAGGACTGCTTCAAGATAATTTTGTCTGGCTCACTAAGCCCCTTACCTGCCTATCTGTTTGAAGCAGGAGGTGTTTATTTGCGCACACTAGCATTTCGTCTCCTGAAGAAAATACATGCCTCAATGACATATGGTAGAGAGATGAACAGATGAACAGATATGAGCTAATTAATAATAGCTTATATCTATTATATAGAAAAATGTTGGAAGAGTAAATGCTAGAAATACTAATACTCACTGACCAATTGGAGAAGGGTAATTTGTGTATATCAGTTAGGCTTGTATTCCACAACCAACAATAGAAACTCTGGGAATAGGTTAAAATACATGCAATTATTTCTATCTTCTAACCAGAACTCCTGAAGAAGGCAGACCAAGGAAGGTACATCTAGTTAAAAATGTTATTCTGGAGTTTGACTCCTGCTGTCTTCTTGTGCTTACTGTCTTGTTTCCTCTCAAATCTCCAGGGGTCATCCCTGAGGACCTGACAGAGGAGGTATGGGAGGGCCTGAAGTCTTTCCCTCCACTGGACTTTCTATCTGGAAGGGGACATTTCTCCCAAAAAACTTTCATTTACAATTTCTAGAGAAAAGTTTATAACTTTCTAGCCCTGCCTGGAGTGTGGCTAGAAATGGTACTTAAATTCTAGGTATTAGTAGTGAAAGGTCTGGAAGAATATCTTGAGAACGGACACTGTGTAAGAAAACTTGCACTATCTGCCTCTATTTGAATACAAATTTTAAAAGCCAGACCATGTAAATGACTTTTAGCAAACTATTTCAGTATACAATACATTAATTATTTCAAAATATAAGCTCTCATTATTCTCATAGAATAATCCATGGCAAGAAGATACCAATGTGAACTAAACTCCTTGCTTTCAAAGTTAATCCTTTAAAGTTAATACTTTTCTCACAATTCTCCTTTTGTGTCTGCGCTTTCCCAACTGGTGCTATTTATAGTTGATAAACATAGATTTGGAAAATTAATGATGCTGTCGGAAATAACAAAGTAAAAAAAAGAATGGTGGACTTGGACTTGGAAAGCAAAACTATTAGTATAGATTGCTATAGAAAGGATAAGAATAAAGACACAATTTATATTCTTAAATATGATTGCTCATTAAATGCAGCTATTACCAAAACTTATAAAATGGCCTTAGATTTTAAGTTTTAGAACAGTGATGTATTTACATTATCTATTGGGCCTAGTTAAAACATAAATTGATTATCATCATATATAGATAGATAATGTAAATGCATATAAATGTAATTAGATAAAATTTAATATTTGTATCTATCAAATAATGACTCCAGAGACATGTCTGGATGTGCTTTAAATTGTGTTATTTATTATAACAAAACTGGGAGAAGAAATGCAGTCTGATAGAGTCACCATGACTGGCAAGAAGGTCAGGTCATTGGTCATTTTTTCTTTTCATTATGTATCGGGCCCACATACAGATTCGAGAGAGATGGTCCATACAACAGTGATCTATCTACCCAGAGTTTGTTAGTTTTTTTTTTTTCCCCCAACTCTATAAGCAGAAGCACAGATAAGGCAGATGTGCCTGGGCTGTACCTGGCCTTGGTCTAGTGGCACCAGCTATTCCTTACAGAGAAGAATATGGACAGTGAGCATTCTGTTAAGCTATGTTGGACCCTTAGAGAGATAAACTTAAGTTTCAAGTCTATTATCTCTAAAAGTTATTTCCATTTTGCAAGTATTTTGTGAGATTGTGCCAACCTGGAACAAGTAAAATTCTCAGTAAATGTAAACTTAAGCAAATATATCAATAATGTTTATGTAACAAAAATGAACCGAGAGCATTTTCTTTAAGAAATCAATTATATATAGGAGTTGGAAAATGATTACCTTTCAGATCTTTATAACTCACTATTCTGGGGAAAGCCACCGTCACAAGCAGTTTTCATAATGGACTTCTGCATTTAAAATAAAATTCTTAAATCAAAATCAAGGTTTAATTATTCCAGGACTTAGAATAATGCATTTATTGGGCTGTCTGTGGAGTATTATTTTGTTTTAAAATTTGAAGTAATTTAGGAAACTATTATGTCATTTTCAAATTATTTTTTGTTCTTTCATTATCATCACACTAGATTGAGTTTCTCTCTGTGAAGGAGATTGATTTATCTTCAATCCAGTTGTCAAAAGGTCACAGGCCACATGAGGAGAGTCGTATAAAACAGTCCTTTATAAGAGGCACATTTTAGAGTGCCGAAGGTAAGCTTGCCAGTCCACTGTTAGATATTACTTTGGCAGGGCTGCAAGCCTTGTAACTGTGTGCACCTGCACCGATTACATTTCTCATACAGAAAACAAAGGGAAGAAAGAAGAGACATTTTGGTTGAATTTACAGTATGAGTGGAAACTGTTTCCGATTTTATTGCACTTACAGTAAATGAATTCTCATGTGACCTAACCTATATAATGCTCTTGTGAGATATGAGATAAAACTATTGCCACAAACATTAAGCAAAAGGTTAACTGATATTTAAAAATTATTACCAAATTATTTTAACAGTAAACTTTAAAAGTATTATAGTATGAATTTATGTTTATTATAAGCTATCTTATGCTTATAGAAAAGCAGAGAGAATGGTATAACAGATGCCCACACAGTTTTAGCTCTAATAAAATAAAGGCAACATTTGTGAGGCAATTATCTCAGCTTTTTTATGCAGTTAATATTTTGCAGATTTATTCTCTTCTAATTTACTCCTTCCTTTCTTAAATGCAGCCTCTATCCTTAAGTTTATTTTTATCTTTGTCCATATGGCTATTGGTATCTATAAAAACATAGAGTATTTTTTAAAGTTTTATATAAACACTATCATGATATGTCTCTTTTTGCAACTTGCTTTTGCAATAAATATTGCTTTCAAAATTTATTCATTTGGAAAAAAATAAAATTTACTCATTTTAATTGCTTTTCTTTGTATAAATTTGTAAATTATGTATTCACTCCCCTCATGAGATACAATATAGAATTTTCATTTTCAGTATTGCAAATAATACTGTAAAGAAAAGTTACATATTTTTCACTGAATATGTGGGACTGCTTTTCTAGAATATATACCTAAAAATAGTATTGTTGAATCTTCAACTTTCCCCAATATTGTCAAATTTCTCTCCAAAATGATTTTAGCAAATTATACTTAAACTAGCAATATATGAGTTTCCGTATCACCATATCTCCGTCCAGAGTTGGAATCAGCAGCCTTAATGTTCTGTCAATCAGATGGTATTCCAATACTGTTTAAGTCGCACTTGTCTTAATATTGGTGAGGTTCCATCATACATTATTAGCCTTATATTGTGTGGAAATATAGAATTGTGTATGTGCCTTGCACAGAAAGGTATTGGGGGTTTTAAAAATTAAATGTGTATACTTTGATTATGAAATCATCTTACATATGAATGATATGCATATATTGCAATATATTTGGAAGTAGAGTGCTTTTGACATTGTTAATCAAGTTGAATTGCCTGTTACACTAATGCACAGAGAGTATATTTTAAATAGGTTAATGTATTTGTATTTTTATATGCATTTGTTTTATGATGTTGAGACCATATTAGTTTTAGTTTTAGTTTCCACCTAACTTTATATTATAAGTATTTTAAAATGTTATACATAGTTCTTAAGCATTGAATTTAATGGCTGTGTAAGATTCCATTAAGAAGATATAATTCTTAACCATTCACTTATGGTTGAATAGGGGTGAATCTAGGTTTTAATATGAAAGGCTTTTTCCTGACACCTAAAGTTATGATTATTTTCACTTAATTATAAGAAAACAAAACAGATATGCAGAGAATGATTCACAGCTTGAAAACAGGTTTTGGCTTCTTACTTTACCACAAGTGTGTGTGTGTGTGTGTGTGTGTGTGTGTGTGTGTCTTTATTTTTGGGCCCTACTAAATAAGAATGACCAACAATGTTTTGGGTTTCTTCCACATAGTATTTATCACTAATAATGAAAAGTCTAGTTGGCTCACTGCCTTCTTTCATAAATTAAAGCATTAATTTTATATTTTTATTTCCATCACTGACGCTAAGGTAGAAAATAGATAATAGCTGCATGAGGTGCTTCTTAAGCCTCATACTTGATTTTGGTTCAAATTTAAGAAAAAGTGAAGGACTACAGTTCTTATTGCTTAGACTGAGGTTCCAAGATAAACAGTGAGTTGTGAGGAAAGAAGAAGTATAAATAGCCAAAGAAAATAAGCTAGGTTAGATAATGTTTTACTAAATCATGTCATCATTTTCCGTTCTTGAGTGTTTGAGGGTAAGAGAATTGCCTGCTCAGAGTCTCAGGGTGGCTGTGAAAGTCTATATTGCTCACATGTAGCCATATTAAGTAGCTAATCTGGTGATAATACCACTGTGAATTCAAACTATTGATAATATCACTTATGGCTGAAGATTTGTTTGAACCTTTTGTTACTGCAAGAATGACTGTAGTCAGTATGTTATTTGAGAACTGGATTTCTTCCATCTTCTCTTCATTTTTATGTTTCTTTTGATGGCAAGAAAAATTTACATTATAGGTGTAAATGGAAAGTTGATTTGCAAATATAAGTCTTATTTTCAACATAGAGAGGAACATTATAAAATATATTGTCATCTGGAAAGACATGTTCATTTTGACATATGATTGAGGCACTAAACATATCTTTTTGGTGGGGTCTATAATTTGGTAAAATATAAGATTAGGATTAGAATTTTTAAATATCATATTTAGGTTTCACTGTTTAAGCATATTCCATTTGCTTAATTTTTGAGCATTTTTATTTATTTATTTATTAATGTAAAAGCAGGCAATAGAACTGATACGGAAGCTTACAAGCATGAGAAGAAAGAGTGTTCAGACCTAGGTCACTATACGGACACTGGAGATCCTTTGGGCTGAGAGAACTGTAGATAAATTCTAGGCCCTCAGCCTTACCAGCCTGAAGAGAATGGATTTCTCTGGGGTAAGTCTGGAGAGGTGACTTTCAACGGTATCTTTCACTCATAGGCAGAAGGCCCCTTGGGACAGCCAGCCCGACCTCAATTTACTCTTGTGTCTGCCTGAATGACAACTGAAGGTATGCAAAGCAAGTGGACCACATATCCACAGATGGTTCTCCAACAGGGAAAGCCCGTCCCTTTAAATAATTCACTTGTCAGTTCTGTCCTTACAATCACTTTCAAAACTGGCATGAAATCTCAATAAAATTCTGGCAAATCGAGTCCCTTTAAAAGTCTTATATTTCTCTAAAACAGGAAGAATCATCTGGCTTTATCTACTCAAGTTCTAAGATCCCTTGCATCTTGATTTTATATAGCATTTATTTATAAAAGGGTTGCCAAGGACATTAAGAAATTTTTGTTTCATATTCTATATGAGAAGTGCTTAGCAATAATGCACAGCTATGCTTAACAGTCACATACAACAATGTTTACTTCTGTATGCTTTCTGCCAGGCCCTTCACACTCAAGGAAGCAGTGAACAATGTTGTAATAAATTACTTTTGCATGGGCTGAGAATGTATTTGCCTTCTCACTGGGCTGTTAAATCCTCTCATTATTAGTATTTCAGAATGATTACATTTTTCTTTGGAAATTTCTTTTTCCTCTTTTGTTCCTGGGTTCTGGAATACTATTTTTCAAACTGTGGGTCCTGACCATGGTGCGGGTGGTGAAATCAATTTGGTGAATTGTGATTAGCATTTTTTTTTAATATGATAGAAAATAGAACAGAATACAAACTAAGAGTTCATCGCATGTGGGAAAGTAAATATTATTTCAAGAAATATTCGTTTAACAGATATGTAGTAGGATTTATCTACTGGTGTCTTAGGTCCTGCTGGAAAATGTTTATATGGATAAAAGAAAAAGTTATAATATACTGCTTTAGTCCATTTTAACCTCTATATTGAATAAAGATTTTTTTTTTCTTCTCATAAAATGAATTTATTTTTAGCTTAACTTTAATAACATGGTACATTTTATTTGACAGTTTGATATTCTTTTGTGTTTCCCCCATGGATATCTTCCACAATACCAACATTTCAATAGCAATTATTTGACATCAAAATGTCATTATCACTGCTCATCCTTCTAATTATGTTTGAAGAGTTCTCTCTCTTTCATAGTTTTTTACATTCCATTGGCTCTTTCTTTTGCTTCCCTACAATTCCTTTTCTAAGTGTCATTTTTGTCTACTGTTCAAGAATAGGTCAAGTTTAGAATGAAGGGAGTTTATTTAGGATTCATTCTAATTGACAATAAATAGCCTGGGGACTTAGCTGCCACAGCTGTCCCTTATTAGATCATAGCGCAGGTCATCAAATTAAAATAAGCTGTCCTAAATTCTGCACTGTACAAGGGAAGAAAGAAAAAGCATTAGGCCCTCTTAGAAAGCCCTTTAGAATGAATTATGTTGATGGTTTGTGTAGAAAATGGGCCAGATGACAGCCAAGTTAGACCAGCCTGTCACGGCAGCTAATGCTCACATGTCAGCTTTTAGATTGGAGCACAACTGAAGGCTCACGATTGACTGGCCGTCAGCTTTGGTTCAGAAGGTCAAGGTGCACAAGGTGAGGCTCTCTCCAAGCTTTCAGCTTGCTGCTCTGAGCCTTCCGTTCCCAAAGTCTGGGTTTTATAAATTGTGGGATGTTGTAGGTCTATGTGTAGAAGTTTTAAATCACTATCTGGCTTGGAAGTTTTGTTAGAAACATGTTTATTTCTACTAAAATTTTTCTAGGTGGCTGACTTGAGAGATACACCTAAACTAATCAATATTGAGAAATGAAGTTAGGCATTTGCATATAAGGTTGCATACTAATGGTGAAAATCAATTTCTTTGCTGCCATTTTTCTAATAAATTTACATTTGTTTCTAAAAATATAAAAGCAGTGTAGAATGATTCTGTGGTGTATAATTTTAAAGTGAACTAAATGTGCTTCCCCTCTCTTGTTTTCAATCCCCAAAATCATCTAAAGAATAAAATTGTAAAGGCCTAGACTGGGGTGGGGGTAGAGGGACGAACTTAAAATTATGCCTTTTTTTTTTTTTTTTTTACTTTAAGATGACCCAAAATAAATAGCAGAGAAAAAAAAAAGAACATTAGAGCTTACTCAAACTATTTTTGTGTTATTGTTGTTGTTATTGTGGTAAAAGATACATAATATAATATTTATCATTTAAAATATTTGTTAAATATACAATTCAGTGGCATTAAATATTATGTTCACAAAAATAATTCTCTCTAGTAGCACTGGCACTGCCTCTGATGTGCTCGATGAGGGTTAGGATACACTGGCCATAGGAAATGAACTGAAGTTGGGCAATGAGCTGAGCTGAGTGTTCTGACCACTGCCAGAACTTTCTCATTATATGCAGTCCTACAGTAGAAGAAGTCCTGCTCAGTTGGAAGAACTAGCAATAGACTAATACGATAAAGAACATAGAATGGTTTACAGTCTTAATCCTTATAGTGTAAAACCAACTTTCATTGCTCAACACGAGATGGCCCATTTCTAATGAAGAACAATGGAGACCATATGAAATATTGAGATTTTGATTTGTATGTAGCTTCCATTTTCTAGCTGTTTAGGAAACCACAGAAAAACTATTATATTTTTTTCCTGTGGAAAGTAAAAAGAAACTAACTTTTGTAGAATATATACTATGTATGACCATTTTGATTAATAAGTGTACGTGAAGTAATTTATTTAAGATCTTGAGGTAAATATTAATATTTAGAGGATCTCAAAATATTTTAACAAACTGCTGAACATTACTCAATAAAATCATAAACATGCGAATATATTTTTTCCCTCTATTTACTCAATACAACACTGAGTATGTGACATATGTGTATAAATTGAGCCTAATTGAGTATGCCAAGTTTAAAATCCAGTTCTTAAAATATTATTATGATTAATTGTGTTTCAATCTTTAATATATCTTTTTATTGCAAATCCATTTAATAAAAGAGAACAAAATAAGAAACAAGAAAACACTTCTAGTTTGTCAAATGATGCTTTTGTTGATACTAAAAACTATTTTTATCTTCTCATCTCATAACTTTAGTATATTATTCCTTTTGTAATTTTTCCTTGACATGATTGGGGTAGATAAGATGCTTAGAGAGCTCAAAAATAAAGGCATCACATCTGCATTAAATAGTAGTAGTAGCAATAAATAAGTTCCATTTGCCATAATCATTAATGTTCTTTCTTTAAAATCAAAGATAAAATTAATGCTAAAGGAAACAGTTTCCCAAAACTACTATTTTTTTATTTGATTGTGTTCTTTAGTTGCCTGTATTTTAATGCCCTAATGGCATGTATGCTTGTGTCTCAATTCCTGGGAATGAGAAAAATATATAATTTCATGCTGAATCAAAAGTATTATTTTCTAAGATCACCAAATATAATGCAAAATCAAAACATTACTTATTAATCAGGCCTACTTTAAGGTGATTTAAACTTATTAGATTGTAGTTCTGTGAATTTATCTTAAGCATGACTTTGCTTTATGTATTATGAGATTCGGAAGAGAATTTCCATTTGTATAACAAAGAAAGCATAGACTGACCTATTACAAACAATAAAGCCACTGACCATGGAGCTGGAGCTCAGGCTTCTGTGAAGTATAATTGACATAATTATATTTGAACCAATTTGACTGAATTTATTACAGCTTTCATATTCCTTGAAATGTTATACTCAATCTTTCAAATAATTATTACACACATCATATTTTTAGTTCCTATTTCACATGTACTGAATTTATTTTTTTCAAAATATAAAAGACCTTCTCTTTTACCTTTGTTTTTAATCTAGTGGGGGGAGAAAGCTTGCCTGCATTTGAACTCTAAATAACCCCCTCTCTCTACATTTCCATGAGGTGCTGCTAACATGTAGGCATAGACTGAGCTTTATCTCCATGTGTTAAAATATTTGCTAGTTTGCAGCAAAAGGAAGCTAAAAATGCAGTGCAAGTTTTATTAATATTGGGATCTAAACCATTTCTGTCTCAGACAGTAGCAATTGCCTTTTTATTTGATATAAAAATGTTATATATTTAAAGGGCACCTAATAATGAGAGGAAAGCTCTTCTAAGAATTTTAAACAGTGGAAACAAATACTTCATTTTTATATGAGGAAAAGCATATATTTCTTTAATTTGTAAAATCTGTATGGCCCCAAAGCAGATTCTATATGATCCCACGGTATGCACTTGTCACTGGTATTCTAATAGATTTTCATATAATCAAAAAACCATTCCTCATAATTCTGGTGTATTTTAAATTACTTATGTATTTGCCGTAGCAGTGGTTATTTTTAATTGCTATGATTATAAAAATATTTCTCCCACTATGCCTCTGACCTCACAGCACTTCATTATAAGAGGACAGTGGAGAACTTGGCCTCACCAAATTAATGGTAAGACTTTTAGGTGTCAATCAAATGTGTGGACACAGAGCCACCCCTTCAATCATTTCCTCAGACACTTTATATTTTGTCTCAGTGAAAATTGTTTTTCCTGAAAAATCTAAGTTCAGGAAAAAAAATAAAATATTAATTAAAAAAACACATAGCTTGGTGGAAGTCATTATATCTTGCTTTGATGCCGATAGTTTAATCAAGTGTTTCATAGTTTGGCATCCTATTTAACATGTGAAAATGAAAGAGTAAAAAACCATTAATGTCTATCATTTCATTTAAAGAAAAACAATCACAATGCATAGTAATAGATTTTACTTAATTAGAACTTGGGAAATGTTATATATTTTATATAGTTTATTTCACTTAATTTTTGAAAAGACCCTGAGACATAGATAGTTCTACACTGATTTTAAAATTGAGAAAACCTATGCTTAAAATATTTCAACTTTATTAATTCAAAGAGCTAACAAATGTCATATATCAATCTGAACCCAGACTGTTTGAACTAAAAAGCCTATATTCATTATGATACTATGAGCCTCTAGAATATGATCTTTGTTTCATTTTGAAACATAATGTTGAAGCAGTTCATAATTAATGAAGGATGTGGATAACAAAGAAATCAAACCTGTTTAGACAATCATTTTGAAAAATTATTTATTTTTAAATATTTTTTAGGTGATGTAAATTTTCACAAATATATTTCCAAGTATTTTATAGAGAAACACTGACAGTATTGGTTCTAAGTTTAACAACAATAATACCCTTCTTACTATGTTGTGATATATATTTTTATAAAAAAATTTTCAAGATTTTCATGTAATTGAAAACTTATAAAAGCATGATTAAATTGATTTAATTTGTTACTCAGACCTATGTAGAAATGACTTTCAAGAAAATAAAAGGAGAAAATGATTTCTGAGTTTTAAAAACATATAAATTCTCAACTACTTAAAAAAAAATCTAGACCTATAGGGATTAATCATCTGAATAAGTATTTGATTTCTGAAAATTCTGAGAGAATATTCAATGTTTTAGTCTTAATCATTTTATTATGTTTTTATATTGCTCTTAATGAAATATGCCAAGACTAAATAATATACTCTAGTGTTTTGAGTAGCCAAAAAAGAAATAAAAGGACACAAAGAATTAGAATCCTAAGAAAAATGTACAAATGTACACATTTTAATTTTACACGTTAAGAATGTTTTGTTCATATTTTCAAATCTTTAAAAAATTTTCCACCTTCATTGGTCTATACCAAATATATGTCATGAAAGCAATTTTCAATTATGCAAGTACTGGTCTACAAATGAACCCACCCATAAACATGTACCAGGTTTAAATGAGGCTGAGATTTTACTGGTTGGCTTCATCTTTCAGAATTCTTTGTGTGAACCTAGGTCTTTCCCTCTGGTATTGATGGTAATTTTAGGTTTTTAAAGAGGGCTGGAAAAATCCTGTGTAATGGGAGATTGCAGAGTGTTGCTGCAAAAACAATTTTGCATTTTTAACAGTGACTAAAGGAGAGAACACCTCAAATTAATAAATATAAAAGGAAAAAATAAAGTCTATACTTAGGAAACACACACATACACACACACATACAAAAAAGAAATATAAAACAAAACCCAAACTTTATTTACTATGAATTAACAAATTATTTGTCTTTAAGAATAATAATCTAAGTTTGCCATTTTTAAAGATTATAACTCATTAAAAAATTTTACATTCTCAAATTAAAGAAATTTATACATTATAAACTCAAATATTTCTGGCAATGCAAAGACTGAAGTATAGTGCCAAGATATTCCAAAGCATTTTCTTACTATTAATAAGATCTTACTTAAAGTTTGTTATAACATTGAGATACTGCTTTTAAGACAGTTGTACTCAATTTATTTTTTGTAGCAATAGAATGAATTTAAGTGTCTTTTCATATTTTCTAAATATATTTTAGCAATTTGAATTTAAAACATTAGATTTTTCAATCATGCATGTAGCTCCCTAACTATTGCTTTATTAAGTCATTGTAAAAGTGCTGGCTTTTACCTTACTTAAGTTATATAAAAGAACATTTGCAAGCTTTTATTTACAGTAACTTTGCTGTGTTTTAACAAACCTAATTAGCATAATGGCTCAAGCTTCTATTTCCTCATACCTTATGATGATTAGAGACTTTCAAGTTCATTTGATTATCTTTATCTATTCTAGTGTTTTACCTTATGTCTAAAGAAGAGATTATACATGAAATTAAACATATATTAAGAAAATCAAAACCCACAGCGATGGACAAATACTTCTAATGCAGGTGGAAACTACATATAGTCTTAATATCACCATGGCCGGGAGCTTTTATAGGGCTCCATAGACCAGCTGAGTTTTGCCATAATGGTATGCTGGAAAGAACCATAGACCCAAGAAGAAAGGAAAATAAACTGGACTTTGTAGAACTTAAATGAACATAAAGTCAGATCTAGTTGTAAGTAAAGGGGCCAATACTAATCACTGCATCCAATGGAGCATGGGCAACTCATATACTACCTAACCACTGCTGTCATCTAAAGGGTTGATCTAGTGGCCAGAGCACAGAGGAAGGACTTGGACAGCTATACACTAACTCAATCCCTCCCTCTCGCCACTGCTGTACTACTTCAGGCTCCCACCATATTTAGTCTTGAATTCAACAACTCCCTTCCAACAAGTCTCCTGGTCATTAAAGTATCCTCAGCCTCAAATTTTAGACCCTAAATCTAAAAATGTCATTTCACAAATAACAATTTTAAAATGCTTGGAAAGTGGAAAAAATTCTTTAAAATCTTTGTAATATTCTGTAGTTTTGGGAAATTGTCTCAAGGACGAGGAGGAGAAAGGCTACCCGGTAATTTAGTGGAGCATAAAGAAATCTACTGGGATTTGATTCTTTAGCTAATTATTGTAAACACTAACAAATCATGAGTTATTAAATTATATTATAAAGCTACTGCAACTCAAAATATTTGAAATTGAGTAATATTAATTAATCTACAGAAAAAAATTTTAATGTTTATAATTCAACCAAATGGACATGTTAATTTATTACATTAGAAAAGTAACATTGCAAATTGGTGAAAAAAATGGAGTACTCAATAAATTATTTGAGGCAATGACCTACATCAATTTGTTAAAAAATAAATTTAAGATAAATCTGATAACATTTAAAATTATATTAAAATATTAGAAAAAATAAAGAATATTTTTGTAATATATAGATTGGAAAAGCTTTTCTAAGAAGTAAAGAAATGCAGAAACTATCAATACATTGTCAAATGTCATTCATAACAAGTTAAAACATTTTAATGGGGGGAAAAAGTAAAAAGACAAATAGATTTTTGTCAATATTTGTGACACATATAGAATGGTGAAATCGGATAACATACTAAATACACAAAGAGACATAACAAAGTATTAGACAAAAAATAATAAACCAAATCAAAATCTGTCAAAAATATTAACATGCAATTCACAGAAGAGTATGCAAATGGCTAAGGAATTAGTGGTTAAGACAATTATTCAAAACAAAACTGTTGTTTTTTGAAAGTTATTTAGGTATCTATTTAAATTTTAAATGTCCATAATTTTATCAACTATCATGTGTCTATCCTACATAAATAACAGGATGACTACATCGATGCATTCATTAAAATTAAAAGGAAGACGAAGAAAAGGAGGAGGAGAATGAGGAGAAAGGAGAGGAGGAAGTAGAGGAGGGAGTATTGAGAGGAGAAGGAGGAAGAGGAGAAGGAGGTAGAGGAGAGGGGGAGGAGGAGGATGAAAATGAGGAGGAGGAGAATGAAGAGGTAAAGAGAAAACAAATGAAAACCATCCAAATACCCAGGAGTAGAGATGAAAGGAATGGATAGAAGAATACATTAAATTGTTGTACGGCCAAAAAACCGTACCATGAATACTATGGAATACTATACTACATAAAGAAGAAATGCTATTAGGTATGTCTCCTTTATTTACCATTTGAAGCTCAATGCACACAGCATACATTGAAAGCAAGTAAATGCATTGTAAAAGCATATGTATGAGCCCTTAACATTGGTTCTCTCAGGGTGCTCAGGATGGAACAGTATAGAGAGAAACTAGAAGAGAGCATGATGATTTATAAAGCCTTTAAACAAGAAAGTTTTCTAAGTATGACACAAAAGTAAGACTATATAAAGATAAATATTAACAAATTTGCCTACTCAATAAATTTAACTACATCAAGACAAAATGTGGCAAAAATTATTATAGAAAAAGTTAAGAAAATAATAAACATTGAAAATATTGTAACCCATATGCCAGACAAAGGCTTTTATCTCCATTGTATAAAGACCTCTTATAAATCAAAAAGAAAAATAAACGATCATGGAAACTGATAAGGTTATGAACGTGCAGTACATAAAATAAATAGACTTTCAAATTTCAGATCTGTCTTTCCATATATGAAGCTATAAATAAGTGAAATTTGGTTTGCCTGAAGCTAAGAAAAAAAGTAGCTAGTTTCATATATTTTATTAACAAGAATATGTAGTGCTTTTAATAGTTTATAAATGAACAAATAAAATCATATTTTAATTTGCTATCATATTATTATTACAAGATCATAATTTTAATTCAATTTAATTAAATTCCTAAAAATATCCATGAAAGTTCTTACTGTAAGAAAGGTCCTAGGAAGCATTATTGGTAAAAATAAAAATAAAAATAAATAAAATACCAATCCTGTCTCTTAAGAACATAATTTACTAAGAGTTTCTATCTTAATTAAATAACTATAATATAAGGTTCATTTAGGTAAATGTTTCAATGGAAGAAGAGGAAGAAGATCCTATTAAGTTATTTGGAAATGCATCCAGGAAGAAAATCATCCTTCATAGCCGTTCACAAGCTAACATTAAGAATAAAAAGTGATTTGTAAAACAGTACCAATAGTCGTTTAATCAAAACTTTTAAAGTTGATTTTGTTAAGGTTTTGTATCAGTTGGTGTTCTATCAGGAAAGTAGCAACCACTGTAGATATTTCAAGTGTCACTGTGCTTACGCTGGGAATTATGTGTTTGCAAGACTGCTTTAAGGAGCAAGGGTCAGAGAAGGCCACTGTCAGCTCACCAGTTTGCAACTGTCGTTAAGAGAATCTGGAAATTGCAGACATTTCAGAAACTGCACTGCTAATCACTGATGCTTGTTGTGACAAGGTGGGTGTTTTATGGGGAAATGCCCGGATGCTTCTGCAAAACCTCAGGTTCACTGAGAAGCATTTGTTTTACCAGATGAATAAAGACTGACACAGAGACCAAGCAGAGATAGACTTGAAGGGATTTAAGAATCAGTCTCACATCCATTTGTCCCTGGGGCTGGTGACCCTTGTAACATTTTACATATTTATTTATCTCTTACTTAATTTAATAAATCCAGTCTTTTGTTCAAGTTTTGTTTCTGTCACATGGAGTCAGAGGAATCCTCATTAATACAAGTCCCTCGGCATATAGTAGTTTTTCCTTTGTTAATGAAGGCTTTCCCAACAAAGTTGCTCATTTCTCAAATTATTCCATTTTTCTCCTCAGCAAAGGTCTCTGCATCAGGTATGGATAAGGTGAGATTTTCTATTCAGATTCAATCATAAATCTTGTGTTTCCTGCAGTCCCCAAATTTTCCTAATTAGCTTCAAAGGCAGCATGGTTCAGTAAGGACAGAGAATGGCCATTGCAGACCCTCTGGGTGATTATGGCAGGTCAACTGATTCCCCTAACTCCAATTCAATTCCTCATTTCAAATGGAAGTAGTGATAGTTTAAGTTCCTAGGTCTTTTGTAATGACTGGATGGAACATTGCACGTAAGAAGCTTGGTGCATCAAATGCACAAAGTGAATACACTTTAAGTACAGCCAGCACCCTTACAATAATTTTTGCCCTTATCACATCTTATTTACCAGCATTCAAAGGTGAGAAACAGCCTGTTAAGTAGGGTGACTATAACTGAAGGCTAAGAATGGAAAACCTTAGAAAACATCTGTCATCAAATTACCTTGTCCCCATACTTTCATAAGTAATATTCTACCTCGCCATGGCTCGATTTATAATCTATGGGATGATAGGCTATGATTAAGAACATGAGCAATGGAACCAGGGATGTTTACATTTTATCCCAACCCCGGATTAAATGTGTGATCTAAGGGAAGTAGTTTAATTCCCATCTACATTTCAATGACTGTATATGCAAATAAGGGATTATAATAATTCCTACCTTGTGGTTTCCTATGAAGATTAAATGATATGACATAGGAAAGATATTTAACACTGCACAAAATAAATGCACAATGAATGGTGGCTGTCATCCTCATCATCCTCACCTTCATTATTAATCTGCCTAAACATATTCTTTTAAGAACTGAATCTATGTAACTTCTAAAAGAAAGGGAAACAGAACCACAGAAATTTGGGTTTATATTTTCATTTTTAAGAGAGATATCTAAAGTTGATATTTTCAAAAACAATAGATAAGAGAGACAGATGTAGTTCAGATCATTTCTACCTAATTCTAGCTATTCATAAAAAATCGTTTAGAAGAAATTTTGAAAACAACTTTTGAAAAACAACTTATGTGAGGCTCCAATTCAGCCAATTGTGGCAGGTCTCTAGAGATGAAGCTTAGCTAGCACTTCTAAAAATATATCTCAGATTTTAAAATGAAACTAAGATTGACAACCACTTATTTCAGTCTGATAAGTGTGGTCTTCTCCCTTCTAAATTTCAAACAGAAGGAAAATGTTTCACAAAATGGTGAAAATACAAACTCGAACATCGTCAGGGAACCAGGGGCTGGCCACACCACTGCCCGTGGGCTATTTGTCCTAGATAATGCACAACTTCCCCATCTCTCAACATAAAAAGATGTACAATGAGTTACTTGGAAAGTTATAAGTACAAAGAAAAAGTTGTTACAAAGTCTGGTTGATTTTCCAGATCAGTAAGTGCATGGCTATCGAAAATGAAAGTAGAATTTAGGGGCAGAAATGGGAGATGGGAATTGTTGAAGCCTCAATTACATAGGCACGTAGGGTAGGTGAGGATAATCAGTTCTTATTTACTTTAAATTATTCAAATGCTTCCCTTTTATTTTTGTTTTTCTTGATCTATAATGTCCAAGCTGAGCCTCTATTACAGAAATGTACTCTTTGAAGAGATAATAACAAGAAGCTGAACTCAATTTGCTGAGTAAATCTGGATCAGGGCTCTCTGATATGTGATTGCTTCATTCTGTCATTATAAAATCACCCCATAAAGAACTTTGATGTAAATTATTAATAATAGTATTTGCATTTTAGTCTAACTGAGGAATACAATGTTGGTTCCCACTTAAATTGTTATTTTAGAAAACTGCTGAGAGGAAATCATCCTCAGGCCCTTTAACATCTGAAATCTTAACATTTGGGCAGTATCTCATTCTTACTATCTAATTAGTCATTTTTCAAGTCGACTAAGTCTTTGGTTCTCTTATATAACCCTATTGACATAATTAGAAGTAATGGATGCCATGCTGTTTAATACAAATTTAAAATAACGTTTCTGATTAAGAGAATATATTATAATATACGAAAACATCTAACAGGTATCTGGATAGTTTACCTTTATTTTGGTTAGTGTTTTTTCCAGTCTATCAAAGAAATAAATATAATATAAAATAATATAAATAAAAATAGAAAATAAATATTAACACAAAAGTTTGAACTTATTTATAATTTGACTCTCTATATATGTCTATATAACATAGATATATAGATAAATATAGATATGTGTATATATATTTATATAGATATATAGATATATATTATATATAGAGATCAGATCCTTGCAGACTTTAAATATTATAAATAATTTATAACTTTCTTTAATACCTGTTACTGGTAGTTATTCAAAAATTTTAAATCAGTGTAAGAAATGAGGAAAAAAGTGGACGGAGTGACAAAGTGAAGCAGAGCACATTGTTCTTGTCACCTCATCACTCTGCATGGGTTGATGGTTGAAGGCCTCACCATCACTCCTCTTACTTTAGTTTTCTTTTCATGATGTCTCATGAAGCTCCTGGCTACCTTTTCCTTAGAAGGCCTTGATGCCCACGTGGAGACCTGAAAGGTCCAAACTAATTAAGGTTTTTTCTGGCTACTTCTTTCTCTTACCTTTCTCCAATGGAATCGGTAACACCATTTTTTTTTTTTTTTCTGATTTCTCCTGTATCTAGAGGAAAAATCCACCTATTACTCACATTTTACATTGAAATTTGTTACCTGCTAAAAAAGATTCTCCATAATAAAAAAACAAACAAACTCTGAACCTAAAACTTTCAGCCATAAAATAAACCATTTATGCAGATGAGTAATTATTATATTCTGGTCTAGTTACACAGGAAATTTTTCCCCCTTATTCTCATAAATCAGAGAATATGAATTCTGATATCTTTAAACCTCAATTAGCAAAATAGAAAGAAGGTCAGAGACTAAAATTGGATAATGAGGATTTCAGATAAGGAAGGGAAGTTCTTAATATAAATGATGAAGCATAGCCTAATTCAGATGGCAGTGTTTTTCAGATAAGAGCTTCACATAATCAACTTTTCTGGGAGTTGAATATAAATGCAGACAAAAATGCATTAAAAAACAGTTAAGGAAAGATTAATAAAATACACATATAAGACAGAGATAGAGAGAGGCTCAACCAGTATACGGCAGCATATTTCTTTTAATGAATAAACATTTCACTTTCCTTACCTACTTACATTTTACTTGAAAAAGAGTCCGTATGCTCTTATAATATGGTGAATTTCTCAAGAGCAGAGCCCTTATGGAATACAAGCTTTACAGTAAATACTAAATGTGCTTTACAATAAATACTAAGACACTGTCTTGCCTTTTGGTCCTCATGGACCTTAGTAAAGTTATTTTTGACCCTTTTCCAAACCCTTCACAATATTCTGCATTCTATTCAACAATGTATTTGTGTCCATTTGTTGCCAAAATTAGCAGTTTGGTTTAGTCTATTCAGTTAAAAAATCCACAGAAAATAAAAAATTGAATACTAGAGTAGCTGATTTATTCATTAATTTTTTCTGATAATAAATTTTAATTAATTAATTAAATTTTTTATGGTGACATTGGTTAACGAAATCCAATAAGTTTCAACTATACACTTTAACAGTAAAGCATATATATATTTACACTGTGTGTTCACCTCCCATAGTTAGATTTCTTTCTGTCACCACATATTTGACCCTTTTTACTCCATCTACTTCTCCTCTCCTTTCACCCCCTACCCTCTGGTAAGCACTAGTCTATAGTCCATGTCTATGAGTCTCTGTTTGTCCTGTTCATTTGTTGCTTTTAGGTTTATATCCCACATATAAGTGACATGATGTGATTTTCAACTTTTTCTGTCTGGCTTATTTCGTTTAGCATGATTATCTCGAGGTCTGTCCATGTTGTCGCAAATGACAATATTTCATCTCTTCTTATGACTGAGTAATAATATTCCATTGTATATATGTACCAAAGCTTCAGTGATTTTTGGTGATATCATTTTAAAGGTTTTATAAAATTTTTATTAAAGAAAAATGTCTAATGGTGAGAAAATAAGCATATCCTATAAATCAGTGATCCCCAACCGTTTTGGGCACCAGGAACAGATACTCCTATGAGAATCTAATGCCTGATGCTCTGAGGTGGAGCTGAGGCAGTGATGCTAGAGTTGGGAGCTGCTGTAAATACAGATGAAGCTTCACTGGCTTGCCCGCCACTCACCTCCTGCTGTGTGGCCCAGTTTCTAACAAGCCACAGACTGGTACCCGTCTGAGGCCACAGGGTGTTAGGGACCCCTGCTATAAATTCTCTTAACTGGCCTTAAACACTCATTTTTTTATTAGCAAACCAATCAGACTTATGTTCTACTTGTAAATATGTCTGGGATGATGGCATTCTTTATAAGACTAAATAATGAATTCCCATTAAATATATTATGTAAAATAACTAGTATAATCTCAAGAAAACATGTTTTTATATAAATATTAGCTTTTTATTAAATGTATATGCATGTATATATCAACATGGTTTTGTATTTTAAATACATTTTGTTACAACTTTAACTGTATTTGTAATATTATCCTTTCCTGTTAGGTTTGATATGTTACTAGTATGTACTTTCTTAGGGATGGAGAGAAAAATTTAATACCTAATATATGGGCTTATGTTTACCTGTCCATATTCAGAAAATTATCCAGCTAACTCAAAATAAAGTCTTGACTTCATATTTCAGAACGCAGGAAAGGAGAACTGTTTTCTTTCATTCTCCAAGTAAAATTGTAATAAGAAATATAAAAAATGTTTATTGTTTCATTGTTTTTATTCTTATTACTTTGTCTCTTAGGATGTATTTCTTACAAGGAGAGCCTGAAACAGAACTCTCGTGTGAATAAGTTATTGAGAATAACTTATGCTCCTAGGAGAGAGGAGAAGAGGGAAGAATAGGGCACTGAACACGTTTGAGCAAGAATGTGGTCTCTTATGCCGTCTAGATTCGAACTGATCCCACAGGGAGCACTGTAGCATAATGTGCACCCCAAGTTGCCCTCCCACTGTGACAGAAGATAGCAGGCTTGCTATATTTCACTCTCTTGGGTACTTCTGCATATACATTTTCATATAATAGGTCTTGATTTTGCTTAAGTAAGGTCAAATTTGTCTCTGCTTCTACTAACAAAGGATGCCTAACTAAACTAAATGGCTCAATAATGTTGGAAATACATGTTATGTGGTACCAGATGTCAAAATGGAATATAATAGGTACAAAATAAGTGCTAAAAAGTAAATTTTAAATTAATTATTCAGAGGAATGAAAAATTAAAGACATCTACAAGTAAGGTTGCAGAGAGATGACAGAATTTTCTTTGAAGCTTGAAGTAAGGCAATTTTTTGGTAAGATGAGTGGTTGAGGATAAACAGAGGTAGTGGAAACAAATACTTGGAGAGTCGGAGAGATTTAATAATATACAATCAACTGAAAATATATTTTTAAGTGTGTTGTTAAGAAATGTCAAAACAACCTGAGTGAAATTAGTTGTAGCACTTAAAACAATCAATAGTCATTATTTTCAAAGAGTTTCTGGGGGAAAAAAAAACATAAAAAGAAATATATTTTAACAAAGGATGTGAATAGGTAAGCCATAGAAGAAAAAAACTATAGATAGTCAATAAACTTTTGAAAATATGTTTCATTTCATGAATAATCAGGAAAATAAAAATTAAAACAATATGAGACCATTTCTCTCTTATTGAAAAAGTTGACTGCTATAATTATGAGCAAAACAATATTCTCATATAACACCAATGGAAAGGTAAACTGCTAAATTTTTTTCAGTATAAACAGATAGCATCTACTCAATATTTTAATTGCACATAGCTATGATCCAGCAAACCAGCTTCTAAGCATATCTCTTAAATAAGAATATGTGAATACATATAAGAACATATAAATAATCTGTATATACATATGGAGAGAAAGAGAAAGAAGAGAGACAGGTAGAGAGAGAATGAGAGAGTGAGAGAGAGAACTTTAGTAATTAAGAAAGTATAGTTTATACACAGACTGCTTGAATCTCGTCTCTGCTTTGCTAACACACTATTATAATTGCAAGCAAATTGCTTATCTGCTTTCTTTAGTCATCTCAACTCTAAAATTGGGATAAAAATAATATATACTCTAAGGGAGTTTCATAAAGAGTAAAAGAGTTTTTATATATTTATATATCTTATAAACATAATACAATCTAAATGCACAAAAATTTATTATTATCATTGTAATTACAAGCAATAGGAAATAATTTAAATAGTCACAGGAAAATGATTTAATAAAATGCAATTAGATGCCATGGAGCCATTTAAATGAAAGACATAGATATATGTATTTTCCAGACAGAAGTTGTTTAGCTAAAGAATCAAACTGCATATCAAATTTTATAGCATGATTCCATTTGTTAAAATAAAATGTATACACGTGTATATACATATTTATACATTGTATACTCAGCTTACAGAGCACTTTCTTTTCAATGAAAATAACCGTCAAATATTTTTATTTTTCTCCAATTCTTTCATACCTTTGTCAGAGTTCAATCCAGAAAAGAGAAGTCGCTCTGTTATTACAATTAAGAAGGATTTTAATACAGGGAATCAAAGATCAATATAATTGTTGGCAGAGCTGAGAAACAAATATTGAGGAATCTGCTGCTTGAAATCAGAAAATCACCAAGTGCCTGGATTACAAGAAAGCTGCCATGCATTAACTCATCTGCGAACAACAAAAAAAGCAGATGATTCTTGGAATTTTCCCAGAAGATGAAGCTGCTCACAACCACAGCTGTAAATTAATGTCCTCTCCCACTTCTTCTTTTAAAACTCAAACACGCGCCTTCATTTCCGGAATTTAATGTTTAATATATAGGGATCGTGAACTTGAGAAATGTACATTCTCAGTGTTTGATGCAGCAGAATCTGTAGAAAGGGGTGGCAATGATGCTAAATCAACAGCAAAGAACCTGACACAGCTGACATTTCTTTTTCACCACACACACACACACACACACACACACACACACACACACACAAGCACGCACACACACACGCACAGTTTCAGTTTCAGTTAGCTTTTACTGTATAATGGGTCAACCCAAACTCAATGTCTTAGGTCAGTAATTTATCATTTTCCAGATTTCTGTGGTTTAGTTGGATGGATCTTCTCTTGGTTTCACCTTGGTTCACTGAAGCAGATACATCTAGCTGGAAGGTACATTATGACCTCACTTACATGTCCGACAGTACTTGCTGTTAACTGAGGACAACTGGGTTCTCCTTCATGTGACCTCATATTCACCAGCCATCCGAAGAGTGAAAATAAAGGCTACAGGTCCTCTGAAGGCCTAGTCTCAGAATTGCAGAGACACTTCAGCTGCATTATGTCAAGTCAAAGCAAGTCACTGAGCCAGCCCAGATGACAAATTCACATTGACCAGAGGTATGTGGTCTGGGATTACAGAAATGCATGATACTGTTTTGCAAACTACCACACACTGCTACCCACAGTTAACTATCGATAGCACGATGACAACAATGTTATCATCCAAAGTGATGCAATTACACTTCATACCAACAAATTTATACTCACCCTTACCCTAAAATGCGGAGACCCATAATAAAGAGACAGATGTCCTATACCTTGTTCAATCCTTTTCTGGGCAATTTATCCTTGTCGGATGATTACTTTGTCAGGATAGTATAAAGGGAAAATTGGATAGTACATGCATGAAAGAATACATGCTCAAATTCATTGTCTTCATTTCTGTAGTTGGTTTTGAGGCCATAGTTAGTATTTATAGTTTCCTACTCCCACTTCTCATTACAAGTTCTCTTTGCATTCAGTCAGCAGTTCTTTGAAGACTTAGAGCCACTGAATTAACAAAACTTACTTAAAATTCTACTTCATGATATCTTGTTATATTTTTTTCCAGTCTGGGTCCAGTCAGGACCCACATGGTGATTTAAACAGGAAGGATTTAAAAAAAAAAAAAACATTTTTGTAGTATAATAAAAAAGTAACAATAAGATATAAGGTACCATAGGACCGATGGCGTATGCCCAAGGATGCACAATATTGGCAGGCACCACCCCCACTAACTCTGCGGCTCTAACCTTACTGGAGAAGTTGGAGTTGCAGACCAATGAATGGCAGAAATTCTGATGTTTTTCTCAGAGCATGACTGGACTGTAACTACTGAACAGGCAGGAAACAACCTTTGGTGCATGTGAAACTCAGCCCAAATCCAGATGAACCATGTGCAGAGGGGTAGGGACGTCAGTGGAGGCTGGGTGTCTACAGTGGGTAGTATTCACTTTAGAATGGCTGCAGAGTTGGATGGCCTGTGAGAGACAAGCTTGTAGGGAGGGACATGTAATCAGAGGTAGTAGCACACCAGTATAGATAGGAGTTTGGAGCACACTGTGTAAGAGGTCTGAGATACCTGGTGTTCATTTAAAGGGTGCCACGGGAAGGTGATCACCATGCTGGTCTGAGGCTGCAAGCTGTACTCTAGGCATTCTAGGCTGCGGCTAGGGAGAAGCATCATCCCATGACTTCCTACCCCTGCAGTTGCGGGCGCTGCAGCACCAGAAGAGGAACCTCCTCTCCTGCTATGTCCCTCCAGCGCCCTCTACCGAGAAAGCTTGTTATGCACACAGTAATGGACAAATGTTTAAAGGAAACCCATCCATTACTGCGAAGCCCAATCTGAAAGGGTGAATTTAGAGAGGAGAGCCAATAAATTATTAACCGAAGAGTTATGTGAAGTAATAAATTTCTTTTACTTAAACCACTAATAGCTAGGCTTACTACTACCTTAGTCTAAAGCATATTTTTTAATATAGAAATATCCTGAGTATTATGATGTGGTGTGTTCCCCGGATATAATGGATACGCAGCATTGTGAAACTATTAGTTGAATGTTTTGTTTAAAAAGGAGTAGAAATATTTAAAGTAAGTATTTTTTTATATACTTTTGTTTTATTCATATTTTGGCTAAAATGTAATTAATTTTCCATTAATTTTTAAAAATGCATTAAAAACGGCAAGTACGAATATAAAAAATAAATATATAAAGTGATTTTTAGAGAACAAAGTCCAGGTAAAAGGAATGGCTTTTAATGTCATGACAAATCTGGAAATTTTAGTTTCGATTGTTTTTATTACATGTAGATATAAATTATAATCCCATCATCATTGTCCATGTATCATTCAAATCTTATAGGATGCTTGCTTTTTGTCTATTCTGTTATTTTTTATTACTTACTTTTGACACAAGGCCAATGGGACAAAAAATAAAATCTTGGACA
>NW_011888864.1:3050017-3075815 GCF_000151845.1 Pteropus vampyrus | reverse complement strand
CTTCCTTCCTTCCTTCTTTCTTTCTTTCTTTCTTTCTTTCTTTCTTTCTTTCTTTCTTTCTTTCTTTCTTTCTTTCTTTCTTTCTTTCTCTCTCTTTTTCTTTCTTTCTTTTCTTTCTTTCTTTCTTTCTTTCTTTCTTTCTTTCTTTCTTTCTTTCTTTCTTTCTTTCTTTCTTTCTTTTTATCACCTATCATCTATCTATCAATCATCTATATCTATCTAATCATCTATCATCATCTGTCAAGAGATTTATTATAGAAATAGACTCACTCGATTATGGAGGCCAAGAAGTCCCATGATCTGCTATCTCCCAGCTGGAGAACCAGGAAAACCAGTGGTATAATTTAGTTCAAGTTCGAAGATCTCAGAACTTAGAGTGATGATTGCTGAAGGTAGGAGATGAATGTCCCAGATCAAACAGAGAGTTAATTCACCCTTCCTTTGCTTTTTTGCTCTATCTAGGCCCTCAGTAAATTGGATGATACTGACCCACATTGGCAAGAAAGACCTTTGCTTAGTCTCATCTATCAAATGCCAATGTCTTCTACAAAACCCCTCACAGATGCACCCAGTAATAATGCTTTAACATCTATCTGAACATCCTTTAGCCCAGTTAACTGACCTATAAAATTTTTTTTGAAAATATACTAAAATTTATTCATCCATAAAAGCTGTAATTTAATCTGACAGTAAAACACGAGAAGTGATATTAGAGTTGGTTTAGTATATTATATTTTTAGCTTTGAAAGCCATAGAAATCAGTTATACCAGTTTTTTTCCTATAAAAGACCCATTTTTCTAAAGCATTATGCACAATTTTAATTAGAATATAAATGACAGAAAGATGTTTAATTTTAAACATCACACCTTGTATTTATGTAATTTCTTTATAATAAATGTCTGATATTTTCATGTTTATGTTTTAGCAATGTTAATATTCTAACACAAAAGGTGAGAAAGTAGCAACCATTTATGTAAATAAGATATTTAAACATTCTTTTAAATTTGTGCTTTACCTGTTGTTGTTCATTTGCTTATTTGAGTTATGGCTATCAGAGCTTACTGCTTCTTGCAAATTCCCTCAGATCCCTATTCATTCTTAGACAAATCTCCATAATGAAGTTGAAGACAAGAGGAGAGTTCATTGTGAAGACCTTCTCTTAAAAATTAGACTGTGAAGAATATATTCATAATGGTATAGTGAGGCAGGGCTTTTATGCTGTGAGTGAATATTTAAATTATTAAAGTCTATCACATATTAATAATAGTAAGTTTAAATGAAGTTTCTTATCTTCATCTTGGTTTCTATGGCTACTTTACTTGGTCAATCAAGTCTATTATTCATCAAAATTCTATTGTCATCTTTCTGTCATTCTTGGTCCATTGCTGTTACAACTTCCAACAAATTGTCAGCCATGTCAGTATTGTGCTTAGCTTCGTTTCTGCTATCACTTTACTGATTGACACTTTTGACAGTTACTTAAGGCTTTTTTTTTTTAATCAGCAGTGCAAAATCCTTTGACTTATTTGGAGGGATATGGTCTGAAAACAAAAGATACTAGAAGGTCATTTTAAATCTGTAAGTAGAAAAATGACATAAACCATTTGCTAAGTCCAGGATACCACGTCAAGGGTTGTCAAGTGAGGAGCCCAATGGTGGGCAACTATAGCTGGAAATATAGATTGCAAATGGAATTAAGAGAGACCAAAGATACTGTCACACTGTCAATAACAGACTCAGAATTTGAGCACAAACTTTCTAACTCTAGAATATGTATTCTTAATCTCCATAACTCTGTGTTTGCACATTTGAACTGTATTTTATCATACTTTTGTATAATTTGTGTGTGCTAGTGTTCATGTGTGAACTCTTTCATGGCTGGGAATAAGGAGTAGCCACACTGATCTGCCAATCCCCGAAGCTCCTTTGGCATATGACATTTAGTAAAACTGAAATGTCTCTGCAAAATGTTAAGACTAATGGAGACAATGATTACATATATTAACTTTGAATTGATTAGATAGTCTACATTATTGACCAATAGAAGTAAGAATAGAGGTTGCTCTGGAGCAGAGAAATGAGTCTTATTTGTGTGTGTGTGTTTTGGGGAGGGGGTGGTTGAAACCAAAGTAAACTAAAAGAACATGCAAACAAAAACAAGAACACCATGTGAGACTCAGTGTATAGGTGTATGTCTTATTTAAGTTAAGAATAGTCATTAATAGCATCCAAAATGTGGAAATATGAACAAATTAGAAAATTTTGAAGATCCAAGAATTGTGCTGGAAGCTTAACATGCTACTTATAGAATCCATGGAAATGATGCTCAGCAGAAAAGGCTTATTTCAGAGTATTAATCTATTAGATAAAAGGTAGTATATTAACTAGTAGGCAGAGAAAATGGCATGCCACATTTCAACTTTCTTGGATGAAAATGGTTAATATACAATTCTATTATGTGGTTTAAAAAACCTCAAGGGTCTCAGCAATGGAAAGAAAAGAACACAAAAACAACTTTAATTTCTAATAAGTAACATATTACATTTGTAGAATATTTTTAGTTTAATTTTGATGAGCATAAGATGAGAAAAAAATGAAAGTGTCTTATTTTAATTTTTTTCATTTTATACTCACCAAAATCCTTCATAATAAGTGAGATATTGTCATCATCACCATCTTTTTCATTGTTAGAATTATGGAGTAATTACTAAGAAATTAAGGATTGAGTTTAATAAGAGTAGTCCTGTTATTAATGCAGAAAGTAGATACATAAGAAAGTTTAGAGAGAATATAGGAGGGTTTTTTTTTTTTTTGCATGCTATTATATTATTTCTAATTCTAATTTGACAATTGAAAATTTTGCCTTGAGAATTCTAAGATGTTTCTATTGGTTCCAACCATAAAATGAAAAAAAAAATCCCTGGAAATAAGCAACTGCTAATTTATACTAAAGTTATTATAATTAAAATTGTATTGAAGGTTGCAAAACATGAGTGGATCCTGAGAGTATCCTAAGCAAAATAAATCAGACGGAAAAGGACAAGAACCATATGAGTTCACTCATTTGTGGATGTAAAACAGAAAGCAACGAATGAACAAACCAAGCAAACTCATAGACATGGATGATAGTACAGTGATTTACCAGAGGAGAAAGGGGGTGGGAGGAGGATGAAGAGGGTAAAGGGGGCCAAATATATGGTGACAGAAGGAGACTAGACTGGTTGGTGAGCATACAATCCAATATACAGATAATGTATTATAGAATTGTGCACTTGAAACTTATATGTCACCCCAATAAATTTAATTCAATAAACAAGTATGTTGGAATTGCAGTCTCTTTTGAATAAAATAATTTATTCAAAGAACATTTAGTAAAACTGATAACATTGTGTAGGTACTTGGTTCCATAATAATTATTTATAAAGCTATCTCCGGTATTCATTTAAATACCAGATTTCCAAATATTTTATATTCATTTCTACTTTTTAAATAAGAAAACACTATTTTATACACAATTCTTAATTTACCTATTTTAAATCAAGTCTTCATCAATTACATAATAATTAAAGACATTTTATTATACTAAATATGATTTGCCTGGTTCAATCATATCTCGCTGTTATCACACTTTCTAATTGCAGTGATTCTTTAATTGTTCAATCCCAAACCATTGACATAGAAGGAAACATACATTCTGAGGCAGGGGACCAAAGAAATGCCATGAAATATTGATTCGCATCATTACAATTAAACACTGAGAACTTCATGTGGAATTTGACAAAATTCCAAATGTGTAATAAATGTATTAACATTTCCCCCTATAAACTGCTTTAATAGTAAAAAAAATGATTTGGAAAGTTATGAGAATTAAATGAGATCAATGTGCGTTCAATGAGAGTAGGAGACTCTTGAAACATGACAGTCTGACAGCCTCTAGACTCCTGAATGCAGGACTCGTGCCCATATGGTAACATCATAGCACTCCCCATGCAAGCAAGATAGTGGAGTTTCCTTTGCCTTTTGCAGGATGAAAACTTCCAAACCAACTCTGTTCCAGGCCTGTCACTGCTTTAGATGAGGCAGACACGGTAGTTCTATTCAGGATTGCACTGTTTATCTTTGCGAGTCAAAGTTTTCTCCTTAGTTAAGAAAAGACTTAGAGCAGAAAAGTCTGCCTCATAGTTTTCTCTTGCAACACTGAAAAGGCTATTAGTATTTACTGTTTGCTGAGGTTAATCTTGTTTAAATTTGCATTAGACAATCCATTTAAAAAACAACTAAACGCTGATGATTACAATGTCTGCATTACATTAAAACTGTTAATTTGTGGCAGTAATAATTTAGGATTTTAATTATAAGCTTGAAAAGCAAATTTAGAAATGTAGCTGGCACGACTAATGTTAATTTGTCCTTTAGTGTTTATTGAAAGCAGTATATCCAATGTAATTACAGTGCATGTCAAATAACCTACTATTTTACTTTTTAAATGTATGATCCCTTGATTTGCTTGATTAAGATGACTTACCATCTGCTAAGATTATTGTTGTGTCATTTTTTTGTGGGTTTTATATTACTTATCAACAAGAGTTTATCTAGAGCATTATTTTCATTGATTCCATAATAATTGTTCTGATGCTTATCCATTAAATTTTTCACCATGTTGTTCATCATTATTTTCTCTTTGCTCATTACATCAAGGGTCGTGTAATGTCTACATTACTAAATGCTGCAAATGTTGGAAACCAGTGGTATGCTATCATAGCAGACATGAAATCAATGCCAAGCATATACTCCCTGGGTTCTTATCAGAGGAAACAAGCACTATTTTTCAAGCATTTTTACCTCTCAAATAATAATACTGTTTCCAACTAAATTCTTTCTGTACCAGCATTCTTCTTTTCACTCTTTCATTACTGCTTCATAAGGTTCTAAACATTATTAGCAAAAAAAACATTGCTAATGCAATGTGTATTCAACTTTATGAAATTGCATTTTTAATGTTCTTGGCTGTAGAGGCAGTAGAATCTGTGCATGTAATTAGGCATTTCTGTGCTCCTGTAAAATCTCATTAGAACTTAAAAATGTAATTCATGGCACTTGTATGAACTCTTTTATTTTAATTTTTAGTTATTAAATTTTATAATTACTGACATGTCTATAAGCAAAGTCTTTATTTTAAACAAAATATGAATACATTCTAATAAATTTAAATCAGTAAACTTTAAAGAGCATCGAATACTTCCATTTAAAAATATGCTTTCCAATTTTTTTTCTCATAAGCTTTTTCTGTTGATAGTGGTTTTTCTTAATAGTTTTCAGTGTCAAAAAACAATTTATGGTTATTCATCTTATCCTCATTCAAAAGAAATAGTTGCTGAAATCAATATAGTATTAATATTTTTATTTTTAAAACTGAATCAGTTTAGATAATTCATGAATGTTCTACATTCCTTGGAATGAGCTTTAATGAGACTTGATCAGTCAGGGGGTCCTATAAAATTGAATATTTAAAGAAAATATGTAAACAATTATTTAAAAGAAGAAATAATTAAAAACCAATGGCTGTTATGTGAAATTGTTTAAAATAAACATATTTGGAGAAAAATAGCTTACATGAAAGATTAATACATGTTTTCAATGATTACATCATAAAAACAAAAATAAAAGAGACATAGATGGAGGTAAAGTAAATCCTATTTATTTTAAATGATGAAATCACTTTATAGAAGATAGTACTGTCCAATTATGCTAGTGATTGTCAGCTGAGCTGCTGTTCAATTAGCTCCTCTAAAATATGTGTCCTGGAAAAATTTAGTTTAGATTTGTCCTAGAAATATCAAGGGCTACCATTTATTACAAAATGAAATAGCACGTATGTGTCATAATTTTTGGAAAGCAACATGAGAGCTGCTACACACAGAAATAAGAAAATAGTCACAACAAATTTTAAGATGCGCTGCTATAATTTACTTTAAAAAGAAAGCTTAGAGTTTGCCAACTTTAACCTAGGAAGAGATATTTCCCCGCCGTGGAAACTCAGGTAGGTTTATTAAATATAGCAAGACTTTCCATGTATTCACCATTTATTTGACTACATGCACATACACACACAAACACATGCACATGGCCCACACAAGCATACATTTTTCTCTTTTGGATTATTTAGCGTTAGTATAAAAATAATAACAGTGGTGCTCATTATCATATGAGTAATACTGTTACATGTACTATAGAGAAGGCATGGTTTTGGATGATTTAGGAATATTAACTTCAGCAATGGAAATAATCTTTCAAGTTAGTTATTATTAGTTTCATTTTACATGTCGAGAAACTAAGATTTAAAGAGATTATGAGACTTGCCTATTATGAGACTTGCCTGTATCAAAGTACTAGAGATCATGTTGGCTTAGTTTCAAATTCTGCATTTTCTCCATTCCCATAGGTTTTAGAGAACTATATTAAATATAATCATAGCATTACAATTTTCAACTAGTTATCATGGCCATGTTTTCTAAGCTTAACTAGGATTCATTTTAATTATTCATGTGAATATACTAAATAACAAATTGTTTATAGAAGGAAAAATATATATCATTATTCTAAAAAAAAAAGTACTATTACATTCACGAACACTCTGCATTTCCAAATGCAGAAGTGAAAAAAACAAATGTAAAATATGTTTTAAAAACATCTTAAGACTAAAGGGACAGGATACTTAGGACTTCTTTTGAAGCATGATTCTGTACATATATTGAGTATGCTCATTACATGCTGTCCATGCATGTAAAGTGGAAATTCCCACAATCTTAAACTCCCAAACTAAAAACTTTTATAAACTATTTAAGTTTACTAAAGTATATTTGAAACTCTCTGCTAATATTAGTATAATCAACTCTATCTTGTTGGTATATACATTCATTATTAGAAGGCAAGGGTGATAATTAGCATATATTTGCCTTAAAAGTAGCAGGGCTATTGGAAGCTGTATAATATTCTGTCATGCAAATTAAATTTGGAGTTCAGACGTTAAATAGAGGCATTTCGCAGGCACAGATCATCTCTTCATAGGTTATCATAAGAGGCACTTTAAAGGAAAAAAATACATTTGGCACAGGAAATTACATTTAACAAAAAGCATTTTTTAAAATGAGCATTAAGAAATTAGCAGGGAATGCATCATTCCCATCTTACATTCTAAGCACTTACTGTGGATGGACCTACAAATCACATTATCATCACTTTCCATACCTTCATCAAATGTCATAGCAACAGCTGCCCTAGTAACTCTGAGTATGCCTCAGGCTAAAGGAGACATCTGTTTGCTGACAACCTCAGATCTAATGACAAATGGGAGACAGAGATGTCAGTGCTTGGCAAGGTCAGAGGCCTTATCTATTTGTTAGTTTCAGTTGTAGACACAGGAGTTTTTCTTCTTTTGATGGACAGACAAGAAAATGACTAAGATAAAAGCAGTTAATGATGATACTAATTCTTTTTCAATCAAAATTAAGTATGGTTTGGAAAGAAATACTATTCTTTTGTGATGGACTGGTATTTGCTGACACTTCTTTCACTTGGAGTTGACTTTCATTATATCTTAAAAATAATCACAGATGTTTCTTTTAGTCTGATAAATGTAGAACTGGGGACTACAGATTTCATTTATTTTGAGATTTAAGAGTAATCTTAATTTTAATTTTAATTGTCTAAAATATAAGTTTACTTTTTCCAAACTGAGAAAAAGACAATATTTTTATAGTTTATAGTCACTAAATGCGAACGCTATTTTTAAGTTAAGATGATACATGTAAATATCAATTACTTTTATTTCTTAGTCACTTTCTTTATCATTTTTTTAAATTTCAGAGTTCGATTTCTCTACAAAATCATCTTGAAGAATATTGTGCTATTTTTCATTACATTGTTCCCTCCCAAAATGGCAGAGACAGATGCTGTGCAAAGGAAAAGTTCTCAGTGCTCAAAGAAAGATGCCAGAAGCCTTTCCACATGGAGTTTTGATTGTGTTAGGTTTTATCAAGCCAGCTTGAGATGACAGCCTTAAGTGAGAGTCTTGATGATAAAAGAAGATTATATAGAGCTCTCATAGAGATGTGTTTTATCTATGACACCCCTTGTGTTATTTTTGTAATATTTCTTGGTTATTTTATGCTTTATTTACACATGCTTCTATGTTCCTCCTATTGCTTTTTTTTTTTTTTTTTTTTGCTGGAGTCTCGTATAATCAATAATATCTAATGATTTATTGGTATTATCAAAATTGGTTAATTTGGAAATCTAAAGAGATTCCAATGAGTTTATTATATGCAGATGAACTTGCTAATTATGTGAATGTATAAATTTATTCTAAGAACATATTTTACTCTCTTTTATATCTCAACATTTATCTATGTATCCAATCCATAAAAATCACTAATGTATGGGGAAAATTCTTAAAGTAAATGACTTTTAAAAAGTAAGGACAAAACTGTTCCCTGTATTCCTTCCTTTCCAGCTATTTTCTTATGAACCATTTTAATTTAAATTTTCCTCTTATTTACTCACTTTACTATTTTTAAATTTGTTTTGCTTTTATTTTATTCAATATACAATAGCCATAGTATTATGAAAACTTATCTTTTCAGTAATAGAGTAATATTATTTTGAGGCTTATTTCATAATCAGTATAATGCAAAATTTGTAGCAGATTAATATTGATTCATTCAGTCTCTCATTCAGTATACAATTATTTAGTTTCTACTAAATTCCAAATACAATATTAGGACCTGGGAATAGAATTAAGAGTGGGGAATAAAACTATCCATGTCAATTTCAACATCTAATTTAAGAATTAAATTAAATAATTGAACAATATTTCATGCTTTCTTAAAGTATGATAATAAAGTAACCATAAAACAGTGATCAGTGCAAGTTAACTTTAATTGAATGGTTTAAGATGTATTAATTTGTGCTCCCCCTTTTTAGAGACTTTGCTGGTTCTCTCTATATAATATACTAATTCATTCTCTTTCTCTTTATATACTTTATTTTAAAAAATCTCTAAAAATATTTGAAGTACTATTGCCTTTAACCTTTCTTTTTATGATCTTATTGTTTTATTCACTTAAATGTTCTAAATTTTTTTGTTTTCCCAATGACAGCACTAAACTCATATAGTGTTAGGTGCCCATACTTAGACACACTTATTCTAATTCTTAAAATGTCAAACACAAAATAAAATGGAAAAGTCAAGAGGTTTACTGACTAATTGAAAGTATAGTATAATCTTTTTTTTTTTACTTTTCTTATTTTGGACATAAGACTTCTAGTAATACTGCCTATAATTTACTAGTTTATTTTAGAAAAAAATATATCTATTTTTCCATCTTCCACTGTTTTATTTCCCCTACCCACAGCAAGCACTTTACTAGTTTGTGTTGCTTGCCTGATGGAACAACCAAAACTTTCATCCATGAAAGAAGGTTAGGGAAACATTGCCTGCCAGGGGATAAATGTAGCTGTATGGGGTACAAACAATCCTCATTGCCAGGTTGCTAATGCATGATCTCTGAACCTCAAGGCAGGAAAAAAAAAAAAAACGAATAAAGCACACATTTGGAATAAGGTGTTGTCACGTTGTATCTGCATGAAACAAAGTTGGTTGCATCAGCGATGGATAGAGTGAGAGGTTAGGTCAAGATTTGAAGTGGTACATATGAAGTGTGTGATAAAATATTCAACAGTTCTCAAACCAAAAAAAAGCAAAAGAGAAAAAGACACAGAACAGAGAATTCTAATAAAATAATAAGATGACAGTAAATAATTAGATGGTAGATTTAAACCAAAATACATTAATATTAGTTTACATGTAAATGGGCTAATACCCTAATGAATAGCAATCATTGTCAGACTGGAATACAAGACAAAACAAAAATAACCATTTTGCTTACAGGAGACAAATGTTCAATATAAAAATGTATAACATGTGAAATCATAATGAGTGAAAAATTCAAGCATACAAACATAAAAATAAAGTGGTATATTTCTAATAATGTTAAAATAAGTATAATTTAAGGCAAAAAGCACCGCTAGAGATAAAGGGGATATGTCATAACAGTAAAGGGTCAACTCAACAGCAATATATAATAATGTAAATAGTGTGTCCATAACAATACAAACTCAAAATAAATAAAACAAAATAATTGAAAGGAGAAATAGACAAACTGTTATATGTAATGAGAGATTTTAAACATCTACCTCAGTAAGTGATAAACTAATCAGATTAACAATTGGTAATATTATGGGATATTTGAATAATACTATTAATACAAACATATTATTTAGTTCTATTCAGGGATGTGCAATTTTCAAGATCATTTGGGTCATTTGACAAAATGGACTCTATGCTGGGCCCTCAAAAAATCTTAAGGATAATGAAAAGATGGGACTCCATTCTCTAGAGTCATTGTTGAGCATGGGTTGTATGTAATCTCTTTCCATTTTCATTTTCAAGTGGATATGTTGGAAACATCTTTACCTCTTTTTCAGCGTTTTATTCCTTTTAAGAAAGTTTGATCTTTTAACTATTTACAGTGAGAAATATGTATAAGCAAATATTAATCAAGACCAAATGAGAAATATTAAAATAATCTTATTAAGTCTATAAATACAAATAGAGAATATATCTAAAAACATCTCCATATGAAAAGTCATCACATATTTTATAGTAATAATGCTTCTCAGAAATTAAATACCTTTTCTAGTCAGCTGTCTCCTCACAAGAGATTTTTACCTCTTCACTAATATAGAAATAAAAATTTTTATTCCTCAGAATTATAATAAAAATAAATATAAAATTTATACAAGAAATGTAAATTACCAATTCAGTCTACATATATTTTGAAAAAACTAAATGTTTGTAAGCAAAAGATTGAATGTTATTATGATAATATTGTTGAAACATTCAAAGAAATTATTATGTTTAAATCTTCAGTAAATATTTTCAGAGTAAGAATTGTGTGAAACAAAATGGTGCATGTTCCAGGTCTACTTTCTCTTTTTGGGAAAAAAAATAAATTAAAATAAAATAAAATAATAAAATAAAATAATCTACAGTGACATAAAAACTACAATGTAAATCACTAACAAGCAGTCTTCAAAATGTGTAAAAAGAAACCACTTTCAGATTCCAGAGTAATTTTCTCTAACTATAACATTTATCAGGCCATACCGAAAAAAATTAACCTACTCATATATTACAATTATGTAGTTTAATACTATACATATTACTGTATTAGGCAATAAAATGAGGTAAAGAGATTATTCACCCAAACCTTATCCTCAATTTCCTGCTCAGAGAAGTAAAATTCTTACAAACTTTATAGCTCTTCTATTGTGATTACTGTTTACTAAGTAGTTTCCAAAACTAACTTCACGCTTTCCAAAACACACTCGTACCCACCACACACACACACACATTCATTCACATATTTAGAAGGAACAATAAAATGAAGTGGGGAAATATTCTTAGGTAGGTTAACAAATTAGGAATGTTTTAATAAGGATTTGAGGAAACATGTTGAAAATAAAAATAAAATAATAATAGCATTTTTTTAAAAAAGGAAAATGACTGAAAGATAAAGATGAGGAAACAGTAAGGAAAGTATAATAAAAAGACCAACAAAATGCAGAAAATGAAGCAATGATTAGATTTTTAAAGAATTGGTCCACTAGACCCCAAATCTCAATTGTAGTTTCACAAAAAGAATAAATTGAAGAGAGAAAATTATTGAAGCAATAAGTCTCAGAAATTTCTTTGAATTGAAAGACATGAATTGTCCAACTGTTAGGGTTACCTAGTTCCCAGTCAATTAATGAAAGTAGATCTATAACAAAGCATATTGTTTCACATTTTAGTTCGCTGGGAACAAAGATCATACCTAAAAGTTTCTAGAGAAAGCATTAACATAAATAAATATCAATGTCTCAAACACAAACCTAGATAACTAGAGAAAAGGGAAGTAATACCTTCAGCAGAAAAGGTCCTATTGAAGAAAAGGATTTCCCAACATTAATTCTATACTCGATTAAGTATGAGCCTAGAATGAAGACAATTTTACATAGGCGCTTTCTCAAATTTTTACCTTTATTCTTAAGATGGCCTCTATACAAATCAAGAATTAGAATATGAGGTCCACTTAACAGAAGATTTTACATGAGAGATAAGAAAATGTCATGTATCTGAAATTTTTAAAAAGAGGTTGTTAACTTCTGGTGGAGCACTAGGAGATGAATTAAAGAAAAGTGCATAAAAGTTAAACAAATGAAAACATTAGATTGTTATTTACTCCAGGAAAGACAAAGTGATACAAGAAATGCAATTTTAGAATACTACTTGTTTCACCTGAGATGGCGTATACTTAGTCGTAATTATGTGAACAATGAATATTGTCTGGCCAAAATTAAGGGAACTAGTTTAGATGAAGGAGGAGAGAAAGTGTGTTATTCATCATATTTGAAATACATGGCTGAGCCAAATTTTTATTTTTCATAATTTGAAATCAATGGATCATGCTAAAACTGGAAAAATCAAGAACTAGTGGTACAAAAGTGACACTAAGATATTGTTAAATACCTGACAAAAGACTGAAAAAATCTTCAAAGTAATTACTTTTGTTTGCTGAAGAAGCTCGAAGGAGAGGGAACGGAAACTCTCCTTTCCATAATATAAAATTATTTGACTTTTTAAACACTGTGTCTGTATACCTGTTTTAAAAACACAATGACGAATTAAAAAGAAAATTAAGGGAATTAATAAAATTTAAAAAAAATTAATTTAATAAAATAGTCTAATGTATAAATATACACAAAATATTGATTTCATACATGATAGCAAAGAGAAATTAAGAGACATGAGGATGAAAATATCATACCACCACCAAAAATAAGTCTAGGTATTTAGAAATATCATTAAAGATACATGTGGACCATGCATTTAAAAATATCCCCTCAAATCTATAAGCAATACTATAAACTTAATTTGGAAATATGAAAAAAAAGAAAATTTTGAGCGCTGTCCCTGAATTTGAATTATAATGGTCAAATAGTACTTCAATCACCATTGCAATTCTACCTTTCTTTGCTACAGAAAAATCATATATATATCACACAAACAAAAGAAACTAGAAATAGTTATAACGACAGCCATCTGTACTGGAAATAATATTTGTGTTCTATTAATATAATTCTGTATTTTATAAACTGTAGTATTTTCATGTTTAATGTTATAAATCTTGGGAAAATTGAAGCAATATCTATTGCAATAATGTGTTCAGTTTCTTTTTGTCCACTGTATTGATATCAACTACATAATTAAAGATAAACTCTAAAACAGCTTATATTTCTCTTTAAATAAAAAAAAAAAAACTCAAGTGTTAAGGTAGACTCTTGCTATAATAAGAAGAAGCAAAAGAACATCCTCAATGGATGCCTGGAGGTAAGAGGGCTGTTAGTTTTACCTAAAGGGATAATTTAACATACATTTAACATCAAAATTCCATTGCATTAGCTTGATTCACTGTTTCTTATTGATTTGAAAATATTTTTACTTTTTCATCTGGTTTTCTAATAGGGACTGTGAGTATTCATAATTTTTATAGTCAATGGCCATAAAAATTATGGCATTTCTTTATGTGAGGTGGAAATAGAAATTATTTATTGGTTTGTTGCTTCTTTTGTATTCATTTCTTAATATGTGGATTGCTTGCTCCATATATGTGATTTCTATTACCTAGCATAATGCAGCCATCACAAAATGTCATTTCAGATGATAAAGTTATGAAATGGTTACCAAAATAAATATACATGCACTTATGAAGAACATAAATAATGGATTTTCCAATGCAAATTTGGATGCTAGCAGTAGAATCCTCACATTTTTATTCGTAGCTTCTTTTTTATTGTGTCCTAGAAGGTAAATATATCAGGAAATGTTTGCCATCACCATAGACATCAGTCTTAAAATATAGTCCAAATCTAGGCATTATAACATCAAACAAATAGCATATACTAAAATTTGATCATTTTTCAAATATGTATTACTGTTTTCTCCTTATCTGGCTATTTGATTTCATTCCTTTTGACAGTTATCTATTACGCACTATATATAAGAAATTGTACTAAGGACTAAATGGTATACATAGATCAACAAGACCCATTTTGTGACTTCCAATAGCTCGCAGTCTAGTAGGTGACACTGATGAGTACAAAAATAGCTATAATGCAAAAAAGTCAGGTTAAATGTGGAAAAGCAGTACAAAATGCAATAAGGAAGCAGTAGAAAGAGATCTGTTTATTCTAGAGGATCTGAGTAATATGTGAAGTTTTGATTGGGGCTGAAGTTTTTCAAATTTTATAATATTTTATTAAAAATTAGAGTTGGTGATGCTAGAGAATGCTAAAAGATAAGTAATACATCCAGTGTAGTGGTTACTAGCCATATGTAACTATTGAGTACTTGAAATAAAGCTTGAGTAACATGCTGAAATGATACTATTTTGTATAGAATAGGCTAACATTATATAATATAACATAGAAAAAATTAAAGTACATATATTTGAATTCTGGCTCTGCCACTTAAAAAGCACTGTGGACCTGGATCAGTCATTTAACCTTTATGAATTTGGTTTATTTTCCTGTAAAATGGGCAAAATAGTCCCAACTTTAAGTGGTTCATGAAAGAATAAAGGATATTGTATGCAAATATCAAACATGAGAAATATTTGATATGCAGATGCTATTATTGTGACCACTTTAAAAGAGAAAATTTTGAAGTTCTTACTCAAGGCAAAAGCTAGTGAGTGGTGCAGCAAGGAAATCCTAATGAGTCAGCACAGACTCCATACACATTCTTTCAGGAAGATCACTTTGTGAATTCTCTGTGTGTGTAATAGTTTTTGAAACGTTAACTTTCCCTATCCTTATCCTTCTACGTGTCTTTCTGAATTCCTGTTGCATGACACCTCAGTGCTTGATCTCCTATGATGGCAATGCCTCCGTATTACAATGGATTACAATGCAGCCCTGGACTGAATTTCTCTACATCCAAGACCTATGGACCCTTCCACTCTGAAATTGGTTTAATATAAAAGATAGAGTGGGATTGTTGCTGTTAAGGATTAGACATTCATATCCCACATCAAAGTCTCGGTTAAATATATCAACACTTATATTTGTGCATATGATAAAGATATCTCTGTATATGAAAACAAAAATACCTTTGTACTTTTCCATTAAAATTCTCAATTTTTTAACATATTGCGTTATAACTGTGGAAGTGACAGAAGGAAGCTCTGTATCATTAGATCATTTGTCCAATTTTCCTTTATAATATTTCTTTTTCTACAATGAAGTTTTTAGTAGCAGCGCTCATCTTATTTGGAATGTAATCTGCTACCAATACCAAAGATCTTTGCCTGGTGTTTATTTCTAGACACTTTCAGCTGTCCGACATAGTATAATTATACCACATTTCCTCAAATCTAGAAGACTTTTATTCAGTAAACACTATATTCTTTCCTTCTTAGGTGCTATACTTCTTCAAAATTAACTCTTAAGCACTTATAATCAACAGATATGTTGAGTTGCAAAGACCCTAGAAAAATTGAATGGAAGTGATAATGTACGCTTAACAATCTCGTTAATGGAGGTAAAGTGTACCAGGCCCAAATCTCTCCCATTTAAAATGCTCACAGGCAAAGGCTGCTGGGGTCACCTCCAGCCTGGCATGTGCATTTCCTTTCTGCTAGCTGAGCAGGTAAATAGAGTTATACAGGGCAAACCACAGGAAGTAAGATCTGATGCTTCCAATTCTCCTCAGAAGCCTGGTTGCATTACTAAAGAAATCTGCCTCTGAATATCATGATTGAGGGAGAGTGGCTGTGCATTGTTTACTGGAGATTTGAACACTAGCTAATAAACTCTTCTCAGCTGACAATGTTGTTCGCATTTGCCCCGTGGTGAGCTGAGAGAAAATTTTAAAGTGCCTCAAGCAAGCAGGTAGTAAGCAAGTAGATGTTCCAGTTTAATATCCATTGGTAAGCTCCATATTGTAGCTCTGTTCTGAATAGGAATAACAAAGATTAAAGAACAAATGCCAGCAATGCAAAGCTCACATCAGAGGTGAAAGAAAGGCAAGTTGAGAAAATATAAACATTGAAGATATTCAAATACTTCAGCATATTGTTTCTATATTGTGAGGCTGTAAGTAATTGGCAAACTCTAGGAAAACTGTTGGTTTGCTCATTTATCTCACGTTTGTCCCTTTCAAACAAGATTCACCTGAACTTAGAGTAAATGTATTCAAAAGTAGTACGATTTCAGAAAATCTTCAAAATATTAGCCTCACCTACAGATGGTCAATACAATTCCTAAGAACTTTTCATGTTCTAAGCCCTAAAAATGCAGCTATGCAGGAGAGAGACAACATTAGACATTGCTGGCACATATTCCTCAGTATGGATATATGTCCCTTGTCTCCTGAGGACAGAGGCTCAGAAGGACTGGGTGGAAGCAGGGGGCCTGACTGTAGGATGAAGGACACTGGGAGAGAACAAAGGGCATGGGAGGCAAGGCTGGGTGAACTGTAAAGAAAATATCTTCCTCGTTTATTTTTTTCTCTAGAACATGGCTGTTGGTCGATACTAGAACATGGCTATTGGACAATTGAATGTGATGTCAAGTTGAGAAGGGGTACATTTATAAGATGCACACTGGACTTCAAAGACTACAAAAAATTGAGGGTAAAATATTTCATTAATAATTTTGTATTGATTACATATTGAAATGACACATTTTAGATATATTAGATTAAATAAAACATCGTTAGCAATAATTTTGCTTGTTTTTTTACTTTTTTAATGTGGCTACCAGACAATTTAAAATTGCATTCATGGCTTACATTTTATTTCTACTGTACAGTGGTACTTGAGTAAATTCTAGGAGGTAATGGAAGTGCTCTGACTGATGAGAACAGAATTCAGTGTTTTCCTGTCAATGGCTCTCACCATCTTTATGGTACTTATTTCTAAAGAAGTGTTTCTAAAGGGATCCCACTCCTAGCAGGTAAGATAGCCAGAACAAGGAAAGTGTCTTAATTCCCCTGGGAAGGAGATTTAGATTACCTCTTGAGGAATGAGGGTTTCAACAAGGAAGGCTGGTTTCATTTGCCTGAGGATCCCACCAGAGGGTGGAGGAACTCCTGCAGCTTGAGTGTTCACGCAAAGGAGAATCCACACTGACATCTCTGAGCGCTCACTTGCTCTGACTGTCCGTGTCTGTGACCAGCGCGGCTGCTCAAAAAGGCCCAGTGTAATAGATAGCCCACGCTTAAATCTAAAAGTGAACCTACAATTATTTTGCCTAAGTATATACATCATGCCTAATAGGTAGCAGTGTTCTGTGATTAACATATTCACTATACATCACTCAGCTTTTGCCTACTGAGCTATGTCTCAGCTTTTGTGGAGAAAGTTGTGTTTGATAACCCACTGGCTACTTCCTGATATCTAGGACTGGAAACACCATCCTCAGGGGCCACGAGGACCTGGCATTCTCACAAGCACTTCTTTTTCTGTGTTACTGAGCCTTACCTGCTCCCAAGAAGAACGTGCAAGGGGAGCACTTGTTTCTCTAGAGAGGACACCAATACCAGAAGGCCAGCTACACTAATACTTCTCTTAATAGTCACACCCTAATCTTTTGAGTTCCTTTCTTTGCCACGCTACTAAAATAGTCATTCTGTTTCTATCATTCCCCTGATTAAAAGCAATTCATGTCTTTCTCTCACACTCAAGATTAGAAGAGCAGAACATGAATATTTTCATTATGATCTAGTCTCCACGTGCCTCGCCAAACTCAATCTCTGTTACTTTTTCTAATAACTCTGTTGCCTACCAAGTTTTCTAAAATGCTTAGCTCTATCAAACTTCTGCATCTCTGCAAATGATGCTGTGTTTTTCTTCCATGCATTTCTTCCTTCCTCACTACATTTGACTTGGCAAACTACTGTCAGCTGAGATACTCGCCCTTCCAGGAAGCCCTCTTGGACCTCCAGTACCAGTCACCCTAGGCTTAATAGGTATCCATATTTGCTTCCAAAACTTCATGTACATATTGTCATTATAGAACTGACCACTGTGTCAGATAAGTCTCTTTACATGTCTGTCTATCTGAAGTGATTACCAGCTCCTAGAGGTAAAACACTCTATTCAATACACTGCATCTTGATCGCCTAGCACAGCACCCCATATATACCAAGTGCTCCATAAAAGTTGACTGAGAAGAAAAATTTTAAAGGATGTACAAATGCTCTTCCCTGTAAACTCTAATCAGGCATTTAAATTAAACCAAGTGATACATACATTTGTTGAAGATTTACTCATTTTAAGCATGTTATTTTAATTGCTAAACATTGTTAACAGAATTGGTAACTCATTTTCTGTCAAGAAAAGACTGTACATAAAATGGTTGATCTCAGAATGACACACATGTAGAGAACTAAATATACAAACGAACTCTGACATCCAAAACAATCATAAAATAGCTGTGTGTGTAGGAATATATGAATCACACTATATCAGTCCTTAAATGGCACTGCATTGGCAGAGAAATGTCATGAAATACACATTGCGCAATAAATAGAAAAAACTATGAACTCGAGTTTAGGCCTCTGATTTTAGCTCTTCACAAATCTACTTAACTTCTGTTTCTAATTTACTTTAGCTCATTTCTTTCTTCAGTTTCTATTTAAGCTACTCTTCTCCCAATATAGATCCATATGGTGCTGTCTCTAAGAAAGCCTCAATAGTTCAGAGCAGCCAAGTGGCTTCGCTCCCAGACTTTGTAGTCCACTTAATACTTCGTGCATACCCACCAGATGCTTACTCTTAGCTTTAAGAGGGTCGCTAAGAGGCAAATTCTTCAACTACTGCCTTATGTAACAACCGGCCATCTGTCCCACCATTGCACTAAGAGGCTGCAGATTCAGTTTCTAGAAATTTCACATTCACAACATGCACATTTGAAACAAAAGTTTCAAAGATGTTTAGATTAATCACATTCTGCCAAATGATGTTTACCAGAGATGTTTTGAGACTTAGTGATCAAACCACAATACAAAGCACACACACAAAAAAATGATGTTGTCATTCACGCATATATGCAGCCAAATATATAGTAATGACTTCCTAATATGTACAATATACAACGTGTGTTTATAAATATTGACACAAAATCAGAATAAGTAAAACTATTATTGGATATCTGGCTTGACAGAGAAGATTTTTGTGTAAAATTCCATATTTTTTTCACTGATATGTAAGGATTTTAAAAAAGTACTAGATGTGGCCTTAGACCCCTTTCGGAAAGAAGCAATGTTTATTATGTTTGGAAACACATTAAAATAAAAACTAACGTTAAAAAGCATATCATTCTAATGAAACACCATAATTCTTCTAACCAAGAGTTTGAGACAGAGAGGATAATAATTTGAAATGACTAATATGGCGAAACCTGGCACATTTTGAACTTTATATGAGGCAATTCTCTTATTTAATCCACAAATATGAGATAAATACTGCTTTGCTCATTCTATGAATGAGAAAAGTGAATTGCATAAGTCACAAATCACTTGACTAAAGTCACAAAATTTCAAAGGAAGTAGTAAACTCTCAATTAGAGAATTGATTTCCAGCACAAATTTTGAACTTCTCTCTCTCTCTTTTTTTTTTTAACAGCTTTATTTAGGTATAAATGATATCCAGGAAACTACAAATATTTAAAGTATAAAATTTGATGTTCTGGAATAAATGCTCATTTGTAAAAACATCAGTATGATAAAATTATGAGTATACCAATCTCCCCTCAAAAAAAATTTGTCGTGATATTTTGTAATTGCTCTGTCCCAACCTTTTGCACCAATACCCTTCATTTCCAGGCAACCACTGATCTATTTTCCATCATTATGCACTTATAATGTATTAATAATATATTTCCTATAATTTTATATAAATGGCATCAGATACCAATTACTCTTTCTTTCCAACATCTTTCTCTAGCAAAATTATTTTGAAATTCATCCATGTTGTGGTATACACCAGTAGTTTCTTCTTTTTCTTTTTAAAAATTTCTGGGCAGCATTCTATTGCATAGATTGATTTATTTACCTATTCACTCTGCTAATGAACATTTGGGTGATTTGTAATTTGGGGGTATTACAAATAAAGATTTTATGAACATTTAGGTATACAGCTTTGTATGCACATATGCTTATTTTCTCTTACTGAATCATATAGGAATGAAGTTGATGTAATGATAAGAATATGTGTAGTATATGTATAACTTTTTAATAACTGCCAAACCGTTTTACTTGTAAACATTTTTATCCATTTGTTTCTTGCTTTTGAGTTTATTAAATGGGATGAAAGCAATGCTATTTCTAATTCTAAGTAGTTCCCATTGCTGAGGCAAGAACCTTCTGTATCCTCTACCCAATGACCAAGAAATCAGGAGTTTTTCCAGTCTGGAGGAAATGGACACTATTCTGTGTCCTTTGTATATTATAGGCACTTTTCCTCCTAATTTTTTGGGAGGTTCTTACCCTCTTCCCATCACGTCTTCAGCTTGATACATAAAGGGGCATTCTGAAAATCTCCAGAGTTCTCTCTCTGTGTAGCAATCTCTCCTGGACTCTGTCTTATGAACTTCATTTTCCTTGATTTCTGACTCTTAGCTCCAAATTCTCAGCTTAGGGAATCTGATTCTTCGCTCAGTTTCTCTATGCCATGGCCTAGAGACTCTTAAGGCTATAAAACCTGGAGCAATGTAGGACTCACCTTCTGTCTCATATCTCAGGAATCATTGTCCTTCATTACCTGGAGTTCAGTATCTTGAAAGTGTTTTGAATTCATTTTGTCAAATTTTTGTTACTGTTTCAGTTTCTTTATTCCATTTTAGCTGGAAGTGAAAACCCAATCTCAATATTCTTTCTACACAACCAAATTAAAAATCAACAAGAGTGACATCAAAAATTATACCATAAAATTGTATTAGTTACTTCTGAGTACAGGATTATGGGTGGGAGAGTTCTCTTCTACAGTGCATTTTCTTCTTTTAAATATAATTTATAATGATTGATGATGCATTATATTAATAAATAGGGGAAAATCAACTTCCTAATTTTTCTAGTTCTCTTTTTTCACCAAATTAGATGCAAACATAACATAGCAGATGTTCAGGGTGCATCATTTATATTCCTTAGCCCTCACTACTACACACTTAACAATATTTACCATGAATCTATAACTCTTTCTGTGGCTGTTTTATTGGGCCATGGGGCATACTTAACTCATGCTGTAATTCAGGAATGATGAAGAATTTTTGGATAAATTCACTAGATTCCTTGCCTCTCTGTTGCCAAAATGGTGACCTATGTTCTGTATGCTCTCACCAGGTCTCCAGTGGGGCCGTACTTTAATAGCCCACAGTGATAACTTGTTTAACAACACAGATTTTATTAACTTTTTCTCTTCCTTGTTTCCCCTTCCTTCTCTCTTAACTGTGGTTTTCTAAGATCACTTCCTAAATGAACTATTCACACTAGAATATTTGTCTCAAGATAAAGTGTCCTGAAATTTTTTAAAAATTGCATCTGTATAGGTATGCATAACATGAGTAATAAAATGATAAAAAATATGTTTTTTATTATACCTTTTTCCCATAACATAAAAAAATAATAAATTAGTTTTTTCAATAGGTTAATAAAGTGTAAATATTGGTAGGCTGTATTAGAAAACCATTAGTATATAATTCACCACTGCAAATGTTCCAGATTTTCTTGGGCTAAATCAGGATTGTTAAAGGGTGGGAAGTTACTCAGGCTGATGAATACCAGCCATTTCCAACAGATGGATTCCAAAGTCACTGTAGACATTGATATTCAGCTGCCAATCGGAAAATTATCTTTATTTTAAATCTTTAAATTATTTCTTCATTGTGCCATTTATTTCTATTTGTCATTAGAGTTTGGATTCAGAAGCCATTTGCAAGGTGACCTACAATCTGTCATGCTTCTAAAGTTCCATCACTAATATTTCTAAGGAGAGCCATGATGAATAGTGAATTAGAATTATTTTATTAATCATTAACGTTCTTGTTTTTCCTAGTGGTTGTCAAAAGTGATTTTATATTTCTGAAATTATGCACCTATTCTTGCCCATTTTTTTTTTCATGGAAAGTTAAACTTATTGCAGTTTCTTTTCTATTGATTCCCTAAATCATTTTGATATATTATTGGCACATTAAAAAAGAAAACATAGATAAACCAGAATATATCAAATACAAAAGCCTTTATATGTACAATCAAGTAAAGTAAAAACATTTTCAATAAACTTTTTAATACTATATTACATTTCTTCAAATTTGTAACACACATAAACACACATAAATAGCACATACTTCAGAAAAGGATGTCTACCTGATTTCTAGTTAAAATTGCATTTATTTTAATAAAGGTGTATTTTTTAAACCTTGAAAATCTTTATAGGCATGTAATTGTATCTCATCATTATAGTTCATATTTCCTTAATGAAAGATGATGTTGAACATAATTTCATGTATTCTGGATGAAAATTCCTTGTCAGATATGTGTTTTGCAAATATTCTCTATAGTGTATCTTTTTATTCTTTTGACAATACCTTTCTCACAACAAAATATTTTTTTATTCTATCGAATATATAATTTTTTACGAATTATACTGATTGAATCATATCTAAAAACTCTTTGCCGAACCACAATTGACAAATATTTTCTTCTATGTGTTCTACTACAAGTTTTATATTTTTATATTTTACATTTATGAGTTAACATTTGTGTACAATGTAAAGTTCAAGTGGAGATTCAAATTTTTTTTTAACATGTGGATATTCATTTGTTCCAATGGCATTTGTAGAAAGAGCTATTCTTTTTCCATTGAATTATGACTGCATATCTGTCAAAAATAAATTTGCTACATTTGTGTGGCTATTTGGACTCTCTAATCCATTCCTTTGATATATTTGTCTAACTTTACTCCAATAACAGTCTTGATTACTGTAATCTTTTAAATACAACTTAAATTTGTCTAGCATACTTTCTTTAACTTTCTTCTCCTTCTATATTGTTTTCGCTCTTCTAGTTCCTTTACCTTTCTATTCAGAGAATGGAATAATCGGCTTGATGATAATTTATTGAACCAGTTGGGTTCCCTTGCCAATTTCCTCTTGTTTTCAGGGAAGCACCTCATTCTCTTCAAAGTCTCATATGAACATTAGGTGAAAAGTAAAGGCACCACTGCTCAGTGTGAGTAGTCGTGCTTGCAGCTAAGTGAGAAGAAACTACAGAGACGTACTTCAGATCACCTAGGATTTTTTGCTGTTGTTGTGGTTGTTGTTTGTTTTTAAATTAAGGCTATTGCTAAGGCTTGAATTCCCATCAACACAAACCACATCTCTATGGATGGGGCCTAGGCATCTGTACCTTTTAACATATTTCAAGATAATTCTGATGTAAAGTGTGTGAAGAAGCATTACTAAGAATAAGAAGTTGTGAAGTAAAACAGAGGTCACTGTATCTTCTAAAGAGTATTTCCGATGAGCGCTGCCCAAATTAGTAGGGTTTATGCTTGTCAAATACGTGCAGCATCTCCATATCTATGTGAACTGGCTCTGTAACACAGAGGTCTTTCCTCCTCTTAATTGCTTACAGGAGCAATTATCTCAACTGTCAAAGGTTAACAAAAGATTTTTTCTTAAAAGCATGTAAGAAAGCTTTTCCTTTCTTAACCATTAGCTAAGCTGACAATTTTATTCACAAGTAAATCACCTGACAGGGATGTTTTTGGATTAGTTTTTAGTTCGATAAGGGGATGTGTTTCAGTAAAATGAAAGGACATGGAAAAATAATGACAGGAGAAAAATAAAGCTTTACAAAGTTACCACAATAAAGTCTTCTATCTCAAAATTGCCCAGTTTACCACAAGCTTTCAGAAATCTGTTCTATTTTAGCATGAATGTAAATTTCACTTCATTTATAATTCCAACAATATTTACTTTGAAATTAGAATAAATACAATTGACTCATTCCCACCAAAAACAGTAAGAAGAAAAATCTTTTTTGTGTGTGTAGTTCTAATATTTTTCAGACCGTTTCATAATCACAGCTAAGAAATTCATAATGAACATGACATGGTATCTTAAATGTCTGGTTAAATGTTTGTGTTTGAAACTCATACATATATTTTGAATCAGACAAGCTTTAATTCATATTGTACTAACATAAGTTAGTTATAAATATGTCTTGACTACTGTTCTGCTTCTTAGTAAATGTCCTTAAAAAAAGAAACCTTGTGCTTATAATTTAATGTTGTTTTTTTTCAGTTGGAAACCATTGGGATTCAACAAACTTTTACTCCGTGAACAGAAATACATTATTCAAAAAGATCCCTTTGAAGCCTCTTGGGTAAAAATTATCATCTAAAAGTTTTTCCCTTGTTTGTGGTAAATATGTTGTCACAGACAATATATCAAATACAGCAATAATTTCACTATAAAAAGTACTACTACTGCATGATTATGAGACAAATCGAATTAACTAGGATTTTTTAAAGGAGTATGACTGCATTCTATTTCAAACATTGTATATTATTTGCTTATGGAAGCACTATTTGTGTTTTGATAATTAAAGGTGACATAGTTATAAAGGGAATCATCTTTAGGGATAAAATAAAGCATATTTTAGAATGTTTCTGCTCAGACTTTGTTAACTATATTTATATAAACTTATTATTTCATCACCTTCTAAAAGTATATTACATTACAGTTTCCATAAGAATATCACTTGTCTGTGTAGCAGATAAATGACAATGGCAATCATTAGGCCAATATCATTTGTCATAGATAACTACTCTACCTTCAAAGAAATAAAATGCTTTCATGTGTAATATTTCATATATTTTGGCAAATTAGCAATGTTCTTATGAAGGAAAATGTCATTTCCTCCAATTTGTTGAAAGAAAGTAACAAAGGCATAAAGAGGTTAAGTCATTAAATATAAATTAGTATTTGAGGGCAAAGCCAACAAAGATCCAGAATTCTTTTCTTAAATTATTTCTTTTAAATACTTATAAATTCACAGGAAGTTGCTATCTATATGGTGGTCCTGCATATCCTTTTTACAATTTCCTTCAATAGCAATATCCTGCAAAACTATAGTATAATAACAGCAGCGGCAAATTAACATTGGTACAATATGCAGAACTTATTCAGATGTTGCCAGGTTTCTATGTACTTGTTTGTGTGTTGGGGCATGTGGGTGTGCGCGCACGCATGCGTTGGGTATATGCATGGGTAGTTTGTGCAATTTTATCTTATGTGTAGATTCATGTAACACCACCATAATCAAGATACAAAATTGTTTCTCTTCATATGGTTCTCTCACACTAACTCTTCATTACCATCCATCAAACTCTGGCAACCACTAACATGTCCTCCATTTCTATAATTTTGTCATTTGAAAATGTTCTATAAATGCAATCACACAGTATGAGTCACATATATCTTTTGGATTAGCTTTTCACATTTATCATAATGTCCTTGAAAGAGCCATCTAAATTGTTGTGTGTATCAATAGCTCATTCATTTTTATTGCTATATTTCATGGTATGGGTATGCCAAGTTTGTTTAGCCATTCATTGATTGAAATAAATT
>NW_011888864.1:3046442-3049967 GCF_000151845.1 Pteropus vampyrus | reverse complement strand
ATTAGGCCAATATCATTTGTCATAGATAACTACTCTACCTTCAAAGAAATAAAATGCTTTCATGTGTAATATTTCATATATTTTGGCAAATTAGCAATGTTCTTATGAAGGAAAATGTCATTTCCTCCAATTTGTTGAAAGAAAGTAACAAAGGCATAAAGAGGTTAAGTCATTAAATATAAATTAGTATTTGAGGGCAAAGCCAACAAAGATCCAGAATTCTTTTCTTAAATTATTTCTTTTAAATACTTATAAATTCACAGGAAGTTGCTATCTATATGGTGGTCCTGCATATCCTTTTTACAATTTCCTTCAATAGCAATATCCTGCAAAACTATAGTATAATAACAGCAGCGGCAAATTAACATTGGTACAATATGCAGAACTTATTCAGATGTTGCCAGGTTTCTATGTACTTGTTTGTGTGTTGGGGCATGTGGGTGTGCGCGCACGCATGCGTTGGGTATATGCATGGGTAGTTTGTGCAATTTTATCTTATGTGTAGATTCATGTAACACCACCATAATCAAGATACAAAATTGTTTCTCTTCATATGGTTCTCTCACACTAACTCTTCATTACCATCCATCAAACTCTGGCAACCACTAACATGTCCTCCATTTCTATAATTTTGTCATTTGAAAATGTTCTATAAATGCAATCACACAGTATGAGTCACATATATCTTTTGGATTAGCTTTTCACATTTATCATAATGTCCTTGAAAGAGCCATCTAAATTGTTGTGTGTATCAATAGCTCATTCATTTTTATTGCTATATTTCATGGTATGGGTATGCCAAGTTTGTTTAGCCATTCATTGATTGAAATAAATTGTTGGTCGTTCTCAGTTTTTGACTACTATAAACAAAGTTGATAAGCACAAGATTTTGGGTAGACATTATTTTTTATTTCTCTGAGATAAATGCAAAAGTTTATTTGCTCAATTGTATTGTAAACAAATGGTTAGTTTTATAAGAGCATTTGTGCAAGTAGACAGAATTAGATGGTGCCGAGCAGGGCAGAATTGCACAGTGGTTAAGGATGTGTTCTCTGAGACTTGCATATCTTGGTTTTATACACAAGTTTCACTATCTGCTACTCATGAGATCTTCATTGATAAAATAAAGATTATAATGATAATGAAGCCATTTTAATAAGATCATAGAATTAGTTAATTCATGCCAAGTTTTCAGAACCACATCTGATACACAATTGCCTTTCAATAAATGTTAGCTATTATTATGATTTATATGACTTTCACCACCAGTAAGGTCAAACATTATGTTTGTCAACTTGTTGAATTTCTTCTCTTGTATATTAAATATTTATGCTTGAATATACTGATATTGTCTAATAATTTTTCTAATTGATTTGTTTTATTTTTACAGCCTTTTGGAAGCAAATACAATTGAATGTTCAAATTAATACTTAAAATAAATAATTACTTATAACAATCAACAATAAAACTAAAAAATTCTTGGGAAGGTTATTATTATAAAATTTACTATTTTTATGATTGGAAATGCTACTAAGCATATTTAAGGAGGGATTTAGCAAGCCAGCCAATATGAGGATGAAAAGTGTGGTGCCTAATTTTCCTTAAGTCTGCACAATTTAATGGCAATTTGTCAAAATTAACCAAACTTCTTTCTATTCAATACACTGGTGGTATTCAAATAATTTAAATTATGGTTCCAGATAGAATATAAAAAGTGTGTTGAATATAAGGAAAAAGGAAACCTCAAAACCACCTTCAAAACATATTGAAACTTTAAAACATTTCTGAAATTTTAAAGGGTCCCACGAGTAGAGAACAAAGTCTGGGGATAGAGTCTTAAAATGAACAGACAAGAGCACTCTCAGGCCATAATCCCTCAGGCTTAATATACTATGTGATTTGGCCTAAGGCATCATTTCCACTTTCTAGTTTGCTTAACTCCAGAGTGTTTAATAAAATGCAATAAAGAGTAAATATTTGCTTTGGTGAGCTTATTTTTCTAACAGTTCCCAATGCATCCAGCTTATGTACATGATAAAACCTTTGTTATTATTAAATTAATATAAATTGGAGCTTTCTTATTTATTTAACACATACAATGAATACCTATTGGTATTCAAGGTCCTTACCTGGTCACTAGGATCACAAAGTTGACCAAGAGAGACAAAGACTCTCCTTTAATGAGACTTAATCCATTGAGGGCATTAACAATTTACTGATTAACAAGCAAATGACTGTGAGACATAATTTCAGGTAATGATATGGGTATTGGAGAATGAGGCAAGGGCAGGAATGAGGAAAATCGGATATATGTTATAGAAGATGATAAGGAAGGCCTTTATAACTAAGTAATAAGAAATAAAAAGCCCAGATAAACAGGGTGAATAAGGTTCTAATAATTTATGAAAGAATTTTTCAGACAAATGACAGAAAATTCTAAAGCCCTGAAGTGAGGTGAATATGTGCACAACCTCAAAAATGAAATTGCTCATTATATAACAGGTGATTGTATTAGTGCCTTCCGGCTGCTATAACAAAATTATCACAGAATGACTGGCTTATAAACAACAGAGTTTTATTTCTCACAGTTCTGGAAGCCAGAAGTCCAAAACCAAGTCACTAGTAGATTTGGTGTCTAGTGAGGACTCTCTTCCTGATTCATACATAGCTGTCTTCTCACTGTAACCTCAGATGCTGAGAGAGATAAAGAAAGAAAGGAAGAAAGAAAGTAAGAAAGAAAGAAAGTAAGAAAGAAAGAAAGAAAGAAAGAAAGAAAGAAAGAAAGAAAGAAAGAAAGAAAGAAAGAAAGAAAGAAATGCAATAAAGAGTAAAAAAAAAGAAAGAAAGAAGGAAAGAAAGAAAAGAAAGAAGGAAAGAAAGAAAAGAAAGAAGGAAAGAAAGAAAGAAAGGAAAAGAGAAAAAAGAAGAGAAAGGAAGGAAGGAAGAGTTAAATTATAATTGTAACACTTTTTCTTTTGTTGATTTCACCCCCTCAATGACTGTAGGAACTGTCACCAAAGCACATGAATCTGTTTTGATCTTGTTTACCCAGAAATGAGAGGAAGAGGAAAGTTTATTCATAGGTACTGTTCAATTTTATAATGCTACTTTATGAAGGCAAAGCGTATTTCATAAGTATTCACTAAAAACCTACCTATTAGTACTTAAAATGTGCCACGCAATGCTCAGACACTAGAAATATTTAATGAAGATTATAGACAAAATTCACACTCTAGTAGGTGAAATGAATGATAACTCAAAATATCTAATATAGCATCAGGTAGTATTAGGAAGGAAAATTATGTATGATTAAAGGATAGAGAGTGACTGGATACTGGACTGCTTTTTTCAATACAAGTGTTACTTGAGTAAGAATTTTATTAAATCATTATACAGAGAATAAATTTTAGGGTAACCATTAAAAGAACAATTATGGAATTATTTATAGAGTAGTGGCAATAAAAGAGAATAAATAAAAATTGGCCAATTAAATAGAAAATAGACAATGAAAAAATAATCAAATAA
>NW_011888864.1:3041297-3043638 GCF_000151845.1 Pteropus vampyrus | reverse complement strand
TTTCTTTCTTTCTTTCTTTCTTTCTTTCTTTCTTTCTTTCTTTCTTTCTTTCTTTCTTTCTTTCTTTCTTTCTGTTTCATCAGAGTATTAGGCTTTTCCTCATTTGCACAATATTGTCTACACAGTCTCAAAACTAGAGAACATTTTTGTTACCATTAACATACATAAATATCAATCTTTAAGCTTCTATTGATGAGTTCATGCAAAAATCAAAATTTATATACATGTAGAAAGAATTCTAAACACAGAATAAAGAGCATGTTAAATCAGCAATTTGCTGTTAGCATTTTTAAAATAATTACCTCTAAAATAAATTGCTTAGAAATATATTTAACACTAATATTACATATTTGTAAGGTTACAACGATAAAACAAGTACTTCGGAAAGGCATGGGGTTATACTATATGAATATTATAAGAAAAAGGGACTTGTTATACCAACATTAAAACAACAAAAGGACTGAGGATTGCATTGTCCTCTCCCTCCTGCCCATGTAAATGCCAAGTTTCCCTAGAGTCTAGATCAATAGATGTCTCCAAATGGTAAAATCTTATGTCATGCTACATCTCATAGCCAACCAACATCTCATAGCTACATCTTTAGTTATCAATTATAAGTTTGTTGGTTTTCACAAACCCCTCCTCCAGTGGGTTTTACATTTAAATTATAATTTTTTGTTTTATTCATTTTTAATCCAGCAATATTTATCACTGTCCATTATGCAGAAACATATGGTATTAGAGGAGCTGTATAAACCTGAGTATGACATTTTTTTCTGCAGTTTCCTCAGCTGCTAAGTAAGAATATTTCTTATATACTATTTTATGATTCAAATTCAATTAGTGCAATAAGTATTCACTAAATAATATTTACCATTTCACTATTGTTATTACTGAGTAGATGACAGAGTATATAAATGAAGAAAACAAATGAAGATCTTTGTGCTAGTAGGTTGTTCCCACAGGATGCTAATGAGCCAAGAAAGGACAAATGGCGTGCATTCTCTCTAATCTAAGAAAATTCTAATGCTTAGCATATCTCTATTCTTCATTACTGCTTTACATTTGTCTTGGTTAAAAACAAAACAAAACAAAGAAACAAAAAATCAAAAACCCGAAACTGGTCTAAATTGAATTAAAAATTATGACATTAAAATTAAAATAAAAATTAAAACAAAATTTTAGAGGAAATGATTTCACATGAAGATCAGTAGAGGGTGGTTTAGAAAGTTTTTCTCAAGTCAGAGTGTTTAATTTTAGTTTCCAATATATTTCATCATAGTATCTATCTGTTTACTTTGTTTTTAGTCTAAACAACTTTTTAACCCAATAATATAATGCATTTATTACTGCAAAATGAGTATGATAGGAGAAGCAAAGCTATAGTAAAAGTAAGTGTTCTCTACACTATACCTACGATATGTGTATTTATACATATATTTTAATTCTAATTACTTAAATTAGATGACCACTGTGTGATGATACACACATATATATACACACATTTCACTAAACAAGTTAAAGAAGACAGGCAACTTTAGACAATAGCTGCTCTACTCCAGTCAAATACCACAGATAACACTGTTTCCATCTTCAACCATAAGATCAAAAGGCAAGTGGAATCTCTATAATATCGGGCTAGACATGGAGTTCTTAGACTTGACAGCAGGAAAACAAAACAAAACAAAACAAGCAATTGAACAGGAGAAAATATTTGCAAACCACTTATCTAACAAAGAATATGCAATAGAATATAAAAAGAACTCTCAAAACTCAATAAAAAAGCAAACAATCCAATTAGAACAAGGTAAAAGTCATGAAGAGACAATTCACTGAAGAAGATATACAGATGGCAAATGAGAACATGAAAAGATGTTCAACATCATTAGCTGTTAGGGAAATGTGAATTAAAATCACAATAAGATATCACTACACACCTATTGGAATGGCTAACATAAAAATTTAAAAAAAGGGTGACAACACCAAATGATGAGAATGGAGAGGAACTGAGTCACTTATACATTGCTGATGAATATGTTAAATATCTCTACACACTCTGGGAAACATATATCCACATATTTATAAATGAAATGGCTAAAGAACAATGCCAAAAAAGTATATTAAGCAGCTCAAAGAAATGTATTCAGCAGTTGTGTGATATGGACTGTTTATGGCAGAGAAGTTAAAAATATTAAGGAAGTGCTTTAACTTAATGTAGAAAGTTAAAAAAGATGTCATACTGTGGCAAAATCTTAGGTTATTCTAGTTCAGTGTACTCCTTGGATCAGCAGCATCAGTTGTTAGAATGCATGTTAGAAACACAATTCTCCCTCAGACCTGA
>NW_011888864.1:3026983-3041152 GCF_000151845.1 Pteropus vampyrus | reverse complement strand
ATATATATCTAGGGTAGATGCCGTTTTTGTTCATTTTTCTAAATTATTGGTGTCTCACAATGCTTCCCATATAGCAGGTAACATTTTCTGTTGAAAGGATAAATTAATGCTCCAATGATGAGGGTCTGAAACAGAAATTTGTTATTTTGTACAATGTTCTGATGACACTCATTTATTCACATATATGTCACCACAGCATTTACCTTTTTGTTAAAATAAATCAAATATTTACTTATGTATCGGCTCTTTTCCTCCATGGAATACAAATTCAGTGAGGACATAAATGTTGTCTATATGGTTTTCTATGATATTCCTAGGGCCTAGTGTATCACAGTTAATAAGCATTCAATATTTACAAGTGGAAACTTTATAAATAAAGTGAATAAATAAATTTAATAATAAATAAATAAAATTTAAATAAAGCTGATCCTATGCTTGTCATTAATATACACATTGTCCTAGATTGTAGTACTTGAAATGTTATTTGTAGTACTGCATATTTTATTTATTTCCAAAAATGCTTCAACTTATTAATATAATAAAAAATAGGTTATAATACCCAATGAAACTTTCTAATTTGATCAAGTGAAGTTTAATTTTTCACCAATTACTTGTCTCTTGCCTTTGTTGTTAATTCTCTTTTATCTCTTGAGTTTATCATAATATTTGGTTGATTCTCCAATAATTTTCAGATTTTTTAACATTTCTGGGAAATAACTGAAATATTCTCCATATTTCATATGAATCTCAATAATTTTATTATTATTTCTGAAATTAGTACTAATATTTATAGTATTTCTCTTCAATTTCATTCTGAGAATTCTCACCAACATCTATAAACAAATTATCATTCCCAAAGCTCAAATTATCTAAGTATCCAGATTTGAAAAAATTATTAAAATACTATAATTTTTTTGTCCAGAAGGCTAAAACCTTTGTGAATCATGGTTCAACCAGACAGAGGTTCCCACCACCTCACTAGGTGTAAGAAATACAAAGACTGCTCACATAGAAATGACCACAAGCCCAGGAGATTTTACATTTATACCTCTGACATCTTCTCTATAGCTAGTTATGCTTATTTTGTCTCCATGGTTGCCTCATGGCCACCCAACCTCCAGTTTCTGTCAGTGTAACAGGCAGTGAAAGGGGATAGAACAAAAAAATCTACAGGCACATGCCAGCAGAATCTTTTTTTTTTTTCCTTGAAAATCAATAGCTTACAGTGACTCCAACTTATTAAATTCTGCTTACAACCCATTGGCCAGAACTGGGCCACATAATTATTCCTAGCTTTAAGCAAGTCTGGAAGGTGGTGTGTCATATTGACAACGCACACTGTCCTTTTGAAGAAAACTAGGTTTCTCTTAGAAAGGTAGAGAGTAGATAACCACTATCTATAGATGTCAGTCAAAAAGAGATTCCCTTAATATAACTAATAAATAATACAGATAATTAAATTTTTGATGAAATTCTTGTATAAATATAAGCTTCTCTCCTTATAAAAAAAATTCTTCACCTAGACCACATAACCATAATTTTGCTTTATTGATATTAACGAACTTCACCTTAGACAGTTTATTATGTCAATTTCATAAATAGACATAAGACCCCCCCAAAAATAATTTAAAAATAAAAACGAGAGTGCCAAAAAATCTCAAGGTCAGCCAATATTATTTTATTAGCCTTTCATAGTAGCCTTTATGAATTCATGTTACTATAAAAAAATTTGCAAGTTCTGATTTTATAGAGCCTCATTTTTTTCTCCATCATAGTTCTAGGCAGTTTTAGGTTCTTCAGACAGACATTGTAAACAACAAGATATGAATATAGTTAAACTATCGGTGCTATTTTCCTGTAATTTTGCAAGCTCTTGCTGATGTCAGTCCCATAGTTCAGTGTGCAGAAGCATAAATTGTGGCAACAATTTTATATTCCCAAGAGAGTTTACTTTTTGACATTCAGCAGAGTCCAACAAAATATTTGTCTAAGAACTGGCACATGAAGGAGCAGAAAGAGAATAAAGTGAGTCTTTTACTTCTCTGGTTGGAATTAGGGTCCAGCTCAATTAGTGAGTCTTCCTAAAAGCAAAACTTTTGAGTGTTAATTTTATTTTTATTGCTCAGTATAAATATAGTCTCTTTTTTGTGTTAATTTATTATTTTTATACAGGAAAACATAATCTAATTAAATATTATGCTAGCAATTATTTTTATCTTAGAAAAAGCATCAATATATTTTAATCACTTAGTGAAGATAGTTGTCTTTCCAATATGTAAGATCAAACAAAATTAATTTGACATGGAAGTTTAGCATATTATTGTTTGTTCTCTAATGAGTGTCCATTTTACTTTCTTTATTACACTATTGTTATTTAATTTAAAATATTTCATGCAGGATAGCAAACCATGCACCTAGAAAGAGAAAGATGATGCATGTAAATGAGGTGCACTTGATATGGTAACACCCAAATAACCTAGAGGCCATATAAGTTAATCTAGATAGTATGATAATCAATTCATAAATTATGTATACTTAAGCCTTTTTCACCTTAGGCATTTTCAGGATGTCCAAAATATCATCAAACTTAGCACACTCAAACAATGGGTTAAACCATCTTAATGGCTCATTAGAACCACTGTAGACATAGTCTTATCGATTATGCATAGTTGACTATTAACAATAAAAAAATTTAAAGGATTTTCTCCCAGATTTATAAACATATTTTGTCTTTCTAACTTCAATCTCTTACTTACAGATGTCCCTGTGTATTTTTTGCCAAAGGTAAGAAGAAGGCATTCTCTCAAGGAAGAGAGAAACAAATATTTGGCCCCATATTCTCTATACTAATAGAACACTAGGCTGGGTAAAGATAAGGCCAGTTTTAAAGATACACAGCAAATGAGGCTTTGGTGAATGGAGCTGATACAATGATAGCAACACTGGTCAAAATTTTTAATAATATTACCCAAGCAGATGGTCACATACCAAAAAACTCAGGAAATTCACATGAAATGTACCATCCCATAACTATGGCATAAATGTAGTGGGTAAATGACAGGGAACATCCCTTTTTTTTGGCTGTGAATATTTTATAATAAAGATTACTAGATTTTTAATCAATTGGTCTTCGGTGTTTTAAAATTACTAGTCACTAAGAATCTGACTAGTTATCTCTTCTCTATTAAGTGTGCCTCCTAAGACTCTTCAAAGAAAATGAAAACAAACATGGATTTATACAAAGCTAATTTTCAGTGAAAAATGAAGTAATTATAGAAGTGAATAGAGTCTCAGAGGAAATAAGAAAGGATATTGAAATAACCCATTGAAATTTGAAACAGTAATAAAGCTTATACCTGAAACCCCCCTGTGAATGAAAACTTACTATCTTATTAGAGAGACTGTTTTATTGTTTCATAAACTGAAGTGTGACAAAATTCTTTATTTAGACATTAATTCATTCAATAATTGCTAATTGTGCATTTACTATGTAGTAAGAACTGAAATCTAGTCTCTAATTTGATAACTAATTTTTGGTCCTGTTTTTTGAAACATTGTATTAGAGCAAAGGTATTTCTTAAAGCTTCTGCAAGGAAAACTTTGTATATTTGAAATTAGTCATCATAATTTCTTCTTCAAAAATATTTTTTCTTCCAAGTTAACAATCAAATACTTTCAGTAATTTTCCTATGAAATGCTATCTTTACTCATCAACTTCATGTTCACATATCAAGCCCAGTATTTCAGATATTTATATTTAACATTCCAAAAAGAGATCTATGCTTTTTATAGTATACTCAATCTCTACTAAAGCAACATATGTTTTTTCTTTTTAGCAGCCTCTTGGCATTATTGGTGATTACTGAGTTATGGCCAAGTCAAATCTTATAACCATGAACTACTGTCTGCACTATCCACTACTTTGCTTTTTTCCCCTCTTTTTGAAACCCAAGATGTGACTTGAGATTCATCCTTGTCAAATTTTATATTCTTGGTATTCATCTAGCATTCCAGTTTTTCGAGATAATCTCAATCTCAATCTTGTCGTCAACTGTTATATTGCTTATTTCATCCAGTTTTTAATCATCTCAAATTTAGAAAGTGACACATTCAGTCTTGTTTATAATTTGCGCTCTGTCTTTTCCTTACAGCTGGGGCCAATTGATCCATGTCAGTAAGCATAGACTATCGCCTAATTTCAAGAGGTATCTTTCCCAAACAGGAAGTAAGTAAACAGCTTCAGCCTCATTCTTGACAAAAATCTTCCCTAGTATCATATAGATATGATATAGACGTGTAGATTGAATTTTGATGTTATTACACAAATTTTAATGTGATTTAATATCTACAGCTAAATTGTAATGCATGCTATTTGAAAAGTTGGACAGGAAAAAAGAAATCAAAAAGTATTTTTATATAGAATTATAGATATTCAATGCAAATAAAATATTATTTTCAAAACTATAATATTTATTAATAAAAAAGTAACAAGAAATCAGCTTAGATACATAGGATCATGAAAGGAGTACACATTTATGCAAAAAGGGATTAATCCTATATGTGTGATTTTTAAGTATTCTCACTATCTATCGTAAGTCACTAACGTAACATTTTGGCCAGATACTGGATGCAAGCAATTGACTTTTTTTTTTTTAAATAAACAAACATTTTATTCATTAATTATAGAATGTTCTATAAGTTTTCTTTATTTTAAGTTTTAACACACAAATCACAGATTCATAGAACTGAGAGCTATGGCTGAATATGATCTGATTCCATAATTTCTTATACAACTATAAACATCTAACAAATTTCTACATTACTTCACTTTGGTAGATTCTAAAACAGTTTCATGATTTTATTGATATCTAAAGAATAGTAGGTTATATACTCACACTGTCATATACTGTACAAGTTGTTTAACAAGTGTTTAGGGGATATTGCAAATTCCTAAGACTGGAGGGAATTTATGGATAACTATCTAAATAATTCTAGAAGTTAAAGATTAAAATTGTAGGCACATTTTTAGTGGCCCATTCTAATATTTGATGAGTAAATATTACTAATTTCTGTCTACTTGCTAAATTCAGTCTTAAATGTAGAAAATTACACATGAATTTATTTTATGGTATGTATAGAAAGTATGATAATTATATAGACCAAGAAGAGTTTTATTTTTTCAATTTTGTTCCTTCTTCTATAATTTTCAGCACATAGTTCTCCAAAATATTAAATTATTCTGGTTGTTATTTAATAATCTGATTTTTTAGATAGTAGAAATTATTATATCAGATCCTTAGAAATTATCATATTAGATCCCTTACCTAACTTAGAACAAATTATCTTTTTCTTTGTTTTATAACAATGATATTTCTAATGTTCATTCATCAATATTTGACATAACATTTAAATATGGGAGAATCATATTTGCTAATGAATCTTGGGTAATAGTGATTTTTGTTACATTGACTTTTTAAAAGATGACTATCAAATCATTAAAATTCTTACCAATTAACTACCAATAAACTAAAAAACATTCTTAGTCTTTTTATTAAGACTTTTTATTTTATTAAATTTTATTTAAGTTTTTTACATATCAGCACTAAAAACAATGTTGAAGTGTAGAGGCAAATTTTTGACGGTTAGACTGAAACTCCATCATCAAACTACTGTGTGAGCAAAATGCATCTATACAGATGCATAAAAAAACTCAGTACGTTTATTAAAAATAATATTGAAAATAATCCGAAACATTAAGATTTTTTTTCTAAAGAAAAATAAAATAAAAATTTACCTCTAGGGGTTATATTCTGAAATTATTCCAGCAAAATAAATTTTTCAATGAAAATATTTTGAATTAAATAGCTACAATTAGAAAAATAATGGGGTTTGCAGTTCACTTTTACCTCTCAATGATTATTTTTACCAATTATTACCTTTCATATTCATATATGTAAAATAAATTATTTTCAAAGAGTTGCGATGCAATAAAATAAAAACATTAATTTTACATGAAAAATAAACAGGAAGAATTTTTTGCTTATGGATACAATTTTAAAGCAGGAAAGGAAGGGGGAGAACAAATCAAGATTTTCACTTTTGGGTCATAAATGGAATAATTATTAATGTTTTCCACAAAGATGTCAACCTACTTGAAAATCACTAAATATTTCTAATGTCTTCCTTTTAATCATTAAATTCATTTATTGCTGACCGGTTCCCAAGAAACACGTGAGGTGGCTTACAAAGTAAAACATATATAATAAGGTGAACATTTAGAAATTGAAAACCTGGTCCAAAGGAAAAAAAAGTAATCATGTGAAATTATGTTTATATCTTTTTTGTTTGTATAGGAAGGTCAAATCTGCAACAAAAGTCATTAGAAGGATGGACGACCTGACAATTACACAAGGTGTGAATGGAGAGTGATGAGAAATGAATATCCATCCACTTTCTCTCGGTCTGGACAGCTGGAACCCTTCAGCCATTAAGCTACTCTTAACACTAGGGAGCACACTTTCCCCAGGAATTATCCTGGGAAGTACGACAAGACGCATCCCTCCTGCAAATAAGCATCAGGCAGGGTGCCAGCCCATGCCCTGCTGTATAGAATGACAAGGCACACAGCTATGACAGTGCTAATGGTAAACAATGACAGTTCTGTCAGGAATCTAAGAGGCTTTTCATACTTCTGCATGTGTCGAAAAAGAAGCAGAGTTATTTTATTTGTGGCATATAAAAATGATGGCATGAACTCTTCACCTCTTTTTTTCCTTTAAACAAATCAAAATTAGAAAAGTGTTAGCAGCTTTATGATGGTGGGAATGGAAAGCAGGAGGCTACAGAAAATTGGAAATTATAAAATATTTCCTTAGGTAAAAATACAAACAGAACACTCATTGGTTAAATTTTTAAGACTTAAATGACTTTAGTCATTTTAAGACTTTTAGATCATTTAAGACTTTAATGATCTTATTATAATGTTCTTTTTATTCTTAAAAGCATGTAAAAGTCATCTAAAAAGGGCACAGAACTAACAGGCACAGACCAGAGGATCTCCGAAGGGATACATCCTCTCTAAACTTAGACAATGCATATTCTGACCAGAATTCCATAGAAGGGAAGACGGAATGTTCTCTGAATTTTCCACAATGATATATACATCATATATTTATATGAGTTTATTCAAAACCTTATTATATATCTAAAGCACATAAAACATTGCCTAAACTTTTTGAGAAATAAAGAGAATAAGGCAAGAATCTTTGCTTCTGAAGAGCTGACCACTTTTCAGGGAAAAATATGAACATGTGCATTGCATGGTATGTAAAAAGATGAAATACAATCAAGCATTATGTATCAAGTGCAAAGTGATATGTAAAAAATACATCTAATTTGTGCAGAAGGTCATGCTAGATGTTGTGAGAATAAGGTGAAAAATATATGAATGCTTACTGTGAGAATCTTATAGTGTAATAAAAAATAAGACAGTTATAGGTATATTTTTATTTAAAAGGAAAAATCACAATATGATCAATGACATAACAAGAGAAAGAGAAAGAGTGATAATATTGATATAAATAATAAGTTGCTTAAAACTTTGAGTTGTTAAAAAAATTATTTTATACCTTCCAAACAACAGATTTATAGAAAAGGAAAATAAAGCTTAGAGAGATAGCTGACAAATCATAAAGATTCAAACACATCTATCCAAAAACAAGATCTATTTTTTACTACCAAATAATTATTTTCTCTAGTGACCCTTTTCATTTTTTCTAAAATCTTATTTCTATTTTCTGGTAGAAAGCTTCCTTGATTGTGGTTATGGTGGAAGCCAATTATAGTGGACCCCTGTCTTTCTGGATGTAAGGGTAGAAATATGACATAGGCCTCCAAGGCACCATAATCTGCCCAAAAATATACAGAAGTCCTAAGCCAAATCGGTGCATTTCTTCCTTGTAGTTTTTTTGTATAAATGTTGGGAGAAGGCTCATCTCTCTTTCCTCCTGGATTTCCATTTTTGATAACATAATCTGTTGCTTCTTGAAGACATGTTCTTTCTCCACTTGCTGTATAAAAGATCTAGCCATGGTTAAAGGGGGAGTGGCAGGAGTTCAGTGATGTGGAGCCCACAACTCAATCCATTCATGCTTGAGACTTGGTTCACCTAGAGACTTCCCAGTAAGTTAATCTGAGTTGAGTTTCTGTCATTTTCAACCTAAAAAACTTAAATAATGCATTTAATGTTCGGAAAATGAAAAACATAAGAATGTATATTTAAAGTATAAATAGTATTACAAGGAGGATCATTCCAAGAGAAAAAGGATCCATTGTACACAAGTAGAAAATTACAAGGCCAGATAAACATTATGTATCAGGTTGACCATATATATCAGTGTGCCTGAGATAGATTTGATCTGTGCTTTTTATTCCTAAGTTCCATTCTTTGTTTTTCTCAGTAGTTTCCCAGTTTTTATGATAAATTACATGGTATAGTCTCTCTTCTTAATTTTACAACTAAAGGAAAGAATGCATATATAATATGCATAACTTAAAATTTAGGTTTGAGTAAGATTATAAAGCCTTTTTAGGTATTATACAAATATTTAAATATTATTTTAAGAATCTAAGTAGTGGTGTGAATTAGAGGAGGGGCATGGCCATAACGTAAAAAAATATCATAGCTAACCAAGTTAAATTTGGATTAAGATATAAAATTTAAAATATATACATATTATTATAGTCTATGTGAGAAATGATTAAGCTCTGAAAAATAGTGACACAAAAAGGTGATTTTTAAATTTAGTGTGTTAAACAGTGTAGGCCATCTATTTGGATTAGAACGCCAACAGCTAGAAATATAGAGTCAAGCTATTCTTTTCTCCATCATGGAGAGAGGGTTAAAGAACTGGAAAGAAATTTAAAACATTGTTAAATGGTCATGTATAAAACAACATTTATATCTAGCAAATAGAAGCATAAACTCTATATAGTTTGTACTAACTCACAGAAATTAGTGAAGGCCACGGTTTTCTGGGGAGTAGGTTAATTTTTAGACACATTATATTCTTAGCTTATGGCAACAAAGCACAACTACTTTTAAAGTATACCAGCTCTTTTATCTGATCTTTTTGCCTATTTTAATTCAAATTGACCTCAGGCCTGAATGGAGCTACTCCCAAATCTTTAGCTGGGTAGGATTGGAGAAAGCAGAAATTGACATGGCAAGAAACCTATGGAAATAGAACTAATGGAATGTAGGCCAGCGATGGCATACAAAGCTCAAAAGAAGACAAGTTGATGTAACCGATTCTAGTTCTAGGGTCTAGATAATGGATAGATGTTAATTTCTTCAAAAAACATGGGAAGGAGAACATATAGTATTATAAGGAAAATGCTAGAAAAAATCATGAGGCCAATGATATACATTTGAGTTTGAGATAATGGCCAAATATTTTAGCAGAGTTTTTCATAATTTACTTTATAGGTAAATACAAAAATGAAGAAAATAAGGCACTATATCAAGTAAAATAAATGTATTATTTTTATAGAGAAAGAAAAGAGAGCTGACATCAAGTCTTTGTGGAAAGATCTACATTTCTACGTTGTGAGGAAAGGGAAGAAGCAGTTTCAGAGGCTAAGGGAACCAGTAGAAGAAAATTTGCTCTCTTCAAATAACTGGAGAAATACCTTTAAAGAAAAAGGTATTTAATTATATCAACTGGTCTTACAAGGTACAGGGGGTAAAATAAATTTCATAATTATAAGATAAAGTTTGAATAAAACCAATTTCAGTAGAATAAATACATTGATAAAAAGAAACTGAGATATAAAAGGGCATTGGGCGATAATGAAAATAGTAAGGCAGTCCACCTATGAAAGAAGTTTAATGGTGAAAGGAAGTAGAGAGTAGGATAATGACTTAAAGCAGGAGAAAGACAGACTTTGTGGAGTGACTTAGTCAGTATGGCTTAAGCTATGTTGCTCAAGTGTTAATTTAATCCAAAAACAGCAGAAGTTTAACATATATATTTGTGGTTCATGCAAAGTATGGAGAAAGTTGGGTGACTTCCCAGGGCAGCTCTCTTCCATGAAGTGACTCAGTGATGCAGACCGCTTCCAATACTATCATATCATGTGACTTCCAAGATTATTGTTCGAGGCAAGGAAGCTCGTAGAGAACTCACCTTGCTCTTCTCTGCTTTAGCTTAGAAACAAGACACAACTCTTTATCACCAATTTACCAAAATTAACCACATTAATACAGCTACCTACATGCAGCTGGGAAACAGAGGAGGCAAGAAAATGGTCCTTGAGCAACAAATGGCCACATGAGTATTTGAAAGAAAAAATTCAAATGAGGGGAGAGTAACATTAGATGCAAGAAAACATACAATACAACACGAGTGCTATTTCTTTAAGAAATAAGGGAATTTTTTACACAAAAATACTTGCTCAAAGTTATGGTTTATTTAGACATCAAATTCCATTGCTCACCACAAAAATCAGCCTCTTATTTCTTCTGTATAGTAAATGCCTCTTCTACAAAATTCAGCTGCAAAATTCTATAATTCATAGACATTTACGGCATGAGATCTAGATGAAATGCTGTTGTATCTTTAATAGCCATTTAGTATTCAAATAACTGTTTACCTCCACACCTATTCAAAAACTATTTGAGCTCTCGAGGATATAGAAATTGGAGTACAAAATTAATTATGGAAAAATATATGGGTTCTTTTAGCCTCATTTCCTACTAAATGTATATGAATGCCTTATATACAATTATATTGCCACTTAGCTTATTTTGCTATATCCACAAATTCTATAGGTAGCAGTTGAGTTCTGTTTTTTTCTTTCAAAATTGCTTTAAGATTTGCTAAAGAAATTGGTAATGAAATAAGTAAAGTACGAAAGAGAATCTTGCAGTACAGCAGACAGAGAAATGAACACTTCAGCATTTACTTTTTATGGCCTAGTTAACCTCACTGGATTTATATAGCTGCCAGGCTTTGACCTCTTTTATTGCTGAAATTTATTCCATAAACTGCACAATTGATCACCTTTTTAAAAGAGAGATAGGAGAAAAAGTAGCAAGACTTGATCTGATCTCTGTGTGTATGATGCTTACATGAACTCTCACAAATACATAAAAAAATTCAAATAATCTCATTCTTATAGGAGTATTGGTTGGCTAAATCCCGGTTAACAAAATTATTACCTGGAAAAGAAAGATATTTCAATTAAAAAAAATGTTTAATAGTCACATGTAGAATGTGATTTGGTTCAAAAAATAAAAAACTATTTAATCAGAGGAGTAAAAAATTCATTTTAAGCAGCTCAAACTCGAGAGTTTTTTTTTTTCATTTTTTTTTCTTATTAGGAAAACATAAAGGGTAGACAAAACATGAATCTATGGATAAATATTATTCATTTCATAAGCTAAAAGATAAATCTAGTCAGTCACCTGTATAATATGTATATGTGTGTATTTTAAATCAGATATCAAAGAGTAAAATAAATATAAAAACATAATTAGTTTTTATAGTTGGCCTCCGGCTATTACTAACAATGTAATCAGGATTTGGTTTAAAGACAGATTCTTTATAATAATAGGTTTAAAGTAGAATATGAAAGGTTTGTACTGTAAATTCAATTCTAGATTAATGAAATATATTCGTCATTAGTATCATAATACTATCTCATACAACTAAGTATCAGAATTTGAATACCATTGTAAGGGCTATCAGATTTGATATGAGTATTTTAAAGCTTTTTTTTTCAGTCTCATAGTGAAAGAAGAAATGAAAATAACTCATACAAAAAAATGATTATGCACATCATTAGTTATCTTTTTGTTTCATGTGTTTGATAACTTTGGAAACAATATAAAGAGAAAACATAACTTTTACTAGCTCCTATGGTTTTGTACAAACTTTTTCTTTTAAGGAAAAAATATGCGCATCTTTTAATCAGCTGATTTTTCAATAAAATGTCAATATTGAACATTAAAATATGGTCGAGTGATTCTTGATGGTGAATTGGAGATAGCACATAAAAATAAATGTGCCAGTTGGCACATTTAGATTTTTAATAAATGAAGCACTATTCTTAAAGTTTCTTTGAAAATACTATTTTCAACTCTTTTCAGCTTAATTTATTCTTTTTTGTTATTACTTGAAACATTTCTATAGAAATTCCACTTATAGATTCTTTACCAAAGATAATATGATACCAACATCTATTTCCTCATTGTATAATCCTTACTATAATAATTACAAGTTAAAAAACAGCAAACCTCTAATGAATTCCTATATGGCACTATGTGTATTACATAATCATGTTAATATGGTTGTAATAGCTAGTGAAGACATTTGCACATTCCCTTCTGTTTTTACAAATCTTAACTCAAACAATACTCTTAGATTAAACTCTATCTCCATCACCTAAGTGATAGAATGTAGGAATGGATTTTATGGCAGATTAGATCCTTAACTGTCTCAGGAATGAATTGTCCTGTTTGTCAGTACATAGCATTTTAGTAGCTGAATTATAAGCATATCAGGTTGATAGTTGTGTTCTTAACAGAGGACGTATTAATGCAGAGATAAGTTTCTATCTAAGTTTTGACTCCCTTTCCACCTACTTTTGAGTTTCTAAAGACTCATTTTATAACGAACAAGTTAAGGACAGTAATTGTTATTCATAGGCAAGTTGTTAATATTTAAATAATTTATTTTGGCCTAATAGTTTATTTTAGTTACTGTACCATAATGGATGAGGCAATCATTGCATTTACTCGGGATGTGTTGACATTTTTAAATGTAATTTAAGACTTTGTTTCTAGGGTAACTTATTGCATCACATAGCAGATTCTAAGACTCACTGATACATTACAGAGAATTTTAGTAAGTTTTCTCTTTTGTACTTTTTTATGAAAAACTGTCTTATTTCACTGAGGAAAAAACATTACTTTGTCTAGAGGGTTTATTACAATAAAGTGAAATAAGCATTAGATTTAAGATGTGGCTAGGATGATCAAATGGATAGATGTTTTTCCTAGGATTGGTTAGTGGTATTTATTTAAATTTATATGTACCACATGGAAACTGAGTTTGCTCTACTCCAAAGATCTCAGATGGTGTTCCTAGATAACAAGCTAAACTTGGTATGAATTTTAAAAGTAAATTCATCTACTTTTGACGAGTTAAACTTTTGACCACATACAAAGAACTTTTTTACATTTTTTATGATTGTCTTAAATTTGAGTCAATTCCCTTGCTCCATTTATAAACTACAGATAATAACAAAGAGGAGAGAAAAGAGAAATTGAGACTTTTCTTTCTTTATCTTATCTTTGTAATCTTTAAGTATTTAACTCAGAGAAAAAGTCATTAACTCAATTTATACAAATTGTAATGTCATCAAGGTGACAAATTTAATCATATAAATCAGATACATAAAGTCAACTTATTTTTTTTAATTTTATAGAAGTCATTTAATCTTCCTTAAAGGTCCCCAGACTACTTAGTATGAGAGAAATTTAGATATAACCCTTAATTTTATCTTGATTGTATTTGTTTAAAAAGTTTCCTTTGGTTACATTTTGGTTCAATCTAAGTCCAACTAAGTTTTCACATTTTCTCATATTTAAAGTGAAGTAGTAGAAATATGATCATATTTCTTAGCAAAAGGTAACAGTAAGTAGCCCCAGTTCTCTCTTTTTGTCTGGTCCTTATCATTGGATGTTGGCTTCATTAGTCTCTGTACTGTCATTAGCTGAGATTCACACATTCTTCCAGCTTTTGATATGACCTAGTAACCACTGCTGCTGACAATTGACTACAGGCAACCCCATACCAGGTCTCTGCCAACTGAGTACATCTTTCAACTGCTACATGTGCCCTCACCAGAGCACACAAGAATTTCTTGATTTGAATGCCAGAGACAAGTGGCAGTGTGATGTCACCGTCATCTATCTAGCAAATTCACCCTTTTGTTTGCTATTATCTAACGTCATATTGGACATTGCTCCATATAGAACTTCAACTGAAGGCTTGGTAAAACAAGAAAAGCTTTCTTGGATTGTCTCCTGCTTATGTTTTTGCTTCTATTTCTACTCATTTCCCAATTTACCCACTCTGATTTCAAATCAGACCCCAACAGACC
>NW_011888864.1:3018660-3026538 GCF_000151845.1 Pteropus vampyrus | reverse complement strand
ACACACACACACACACACACACACACACACACACACACACACACACACACACACACACACCATCCTTTGTGTTAGTCTGGTCTTTACAAACTACACAAATTGATTTACTGCTATATATTTAAGCATGAACTTTTGATTTGATAGATAAATTATCTACTTAAATAATCACATTGTGTTGTCTCTCTACTTATAATTAAAGCAATACAAGCACATAGGTATATATACACTATATATATAAAATACATTTATACAATACCATGTAAATTTTGTTCTATATATATCCAAAGATTATATGATGATTACACCTATTTTTTGTGCTTTTTGTCTGAAGGGTTCTATTTGACATTTGCTTTGTTGTTGTTGTTGTTGTTTTTACCTTCAAAGTATCCAATTTCAACTTAAATATTACAAATGTAATAACAAATCTATTTTTTTCCCCAAGAGATTCTCATTTTGATGGTCTCTATTCTTTCTAAAACCTAGACTGGTTGATTTTCAAGCCTATACACAGCTGTTCTCCTGAGACTTCTCATAATTTGCTTCCTGAATATGGTACATTATTTTCTAGACATTGTATCTTCCCATTTCATGATGCAATTTTTTATTTATCTGAAGTACAACCTCAAGTAAGAAATGGTGCATACAGTTTAAATTCATAAATTATTGATTATCTAAAAAATATCCTTATTTTGCCTAAATTGTCTCAGTGCAGAATTCTAGGTAGAAAATCATTATACTCAGAATTTGAAGACATTTTCTCTTCGTATCATACCATTCAACATTATTGACTGAAAGTCCAGTTCCAATTTTATTCTCTGTCCTTTGGAGATTGCCTTGTTCCCCATCTTTTGACACTCTGGATATTAGTTTTCTAGGGCTGTCTTACAAACTGGGTTGCTAAAAACAAGAGAAGTTTATTCTCTCATAGTTTTGGATACCAGAAGTCTGAAATCAAGGTTTCGACAGGTCATGCTCCCTTTGCAGTTTCTAAGGAAGTTTCATTCATTGCCTCTTCCCAGCTTCTAGTATTGCCAGCAATTCTTGGTGTTCGTTGGCTTGTGCTGGGTCACTCAAAACATTGCTTTTGCTGTCACATGGCATTGTTCTTATGTGTCTGTGTGTCTCTGTGTCAAAATCCCCCTCTACTTAAAGGGGAATGAGTCATTGGATTAAGGTTGACCTTAATGCAGTATGACCTCATCTTAACTTGATTATAAATACAGAGACCCTATTTCCAAATAAGGTCACTTTCATAAGTGCTGAGAACTTGGACTTGAACATATCTATTGAGGGAATGTAATTCAACTCAGAGTACCCTGAAAGTTCTTCATTTCTTCTTTTTTCCTAAGTAAACACATTTTAAATCTGAGAAATTCTCATGATATTTCTTTGATCATTTATTTTCCTCCATTTTTTCTGTTTCTTATTTCTAGAACTAATATTAATCGGATCATCAATTTATTGGTTTTATGATTTATGTCATTTATCTATTTTCCTCATATTTTATGAATTCTTTATATAGAAAAATCAGTCTTTCTAGACTTTATATTTAGACTTCGTATTGAAATTTTAAATCTATAGGTTTATCTTTTGTTTTTAAGAGATCTTTTGTTTTTCTTGTTTTTACGCTGTTCTTTTTTAATTCATGAACAGTTTTCTCTATAATTTTTATGAAAAATACTATTTTGAACACGCTTGTCTTAATTTCTGTATGTTTTTCTAAATTATATCTCTGGGTACTTTTGTTTATCTTATACTTATTCTTTCTTATTTCAAGCTCTCCTTAAATGTATAATCAACTTGTTTTCTCATAGATATTTTAAAGGTGGCCATAGACTATTTTAAACTAGTAACTGTGTGAATGTGGAGAAGGTTCAACATCTGTTCACTTACTTTAGAGCAGAACCAAACACTTTGTGGAGACCACTCATATGTAAGAATAGAAAAGCTTTATTGTGGGGTGTCCAACTAGGTCCTCTAGTTTTCTCTTGACATTTTACTCAGTTTCTTTGAAAAGCAAAACTTCCTTTTTGCCTAGCTATATTACTTCTGCTTAGTAAAATATGATCCAGTTTGATATCCATAGTCCTTCACTTATATCTTGCATGTTAAGCCACACCTCTTTAGGGTTCTGGTACCTTGCTGAGAGCCTTTGGATCTTATTATGAATGGTTTGCCTCATTAATTTCCTTCATACTGAAAATTTGGAAATTTCTCTTCTGAAATTTGCCATATTATTTTGCTATTGTGAGATTATATAAATTCTATTATTTTTTTTATTAATTTTAACTTGGTTTTAAGAGGGAACATTATAAATATCTGTGGTAAATCTGCCATATGTCTTCCGATTAGACTTTTATAATTTTGAGTTGGATGACCTCATCTTCCTGAAAAAATTGTTGTGGGGATTGTTTATTTGAGTAAAAAATTTTCAAAGAAAACAGTTACTCCAAAAAAGTAAAAGAAAAGCTCTATGCCAGCAGGGTAAACAAGATTTTCTACGAAACTAAGAAACTATGGCCATAAAACAAAGAAAGAATATCAATTTTTCAGAAATAATATTTGTAGATAACTATCCTAGTAAGCCAAAAAATATAAATATATTTTATTCTCTCTACTTTTTTCTTTACCTTTTCTATTTATTCATGTCCTTTTACTCCCCCTCCTCCTTTTTTTTTCCCCCCTCTATTTTTCTCAGTCACTGCCAGGACTCTACCAATCATTTTGTCTTTCATCTTAATTCTCCTTCTATAGGGCCAGAGGGCAAGCTGCTGCTTTTGATGATCTCCGGCAAACTTTTCTGAGTCTTCCATGTCACTGCTTGCATTAACTGTACTAAAAATAAAATCTGCCTAAAAATATTGTCATGACATATTTATAACACCTGGAAAGTATGCAAATCTTTAAATAAATATACAACTATTATTTGATTGATTTTATAGGCAGGTTAATTTGGATTTATAAATATTAAAGAAGAATTTACATAAAGGAAATACATATAATTGTGTTCTTTGAAATATTATTCATTTTGCTTTAGAATAACCTTGTTTTTTACATTTTTACTTTGGTGTCTTTTTTTTCTTCCTATTACACAGTTTCTAAATTTTTATCTTTATAATGTATATGTTTATTTGTAAGATACCTCAGATATTATTTTGGGATCGTATTAGTCAGAGTTCTTCAGAGAAATAGAACTAACGGGACCTATATAGGTGTACAAGAGGAAATTTATTATAGGAATCGGCTCACACTTAGGAAGCCAAAGAAGTCTCACAATCTGTCCTGTGCAAGTGGAGAGCCAAATAAGCCAATGGTGTAATTTGGTGTGAGAAGACCTGAGAACTGGGGGACCGACAGTGTAAGTCCTGATCTATATCCAAAGGCTCAAGAATCAGGAGCACCCATGTCTGAGAATAAGAGAAGATGTATTTCTCCACTCAAGCAGAGACCAAATGCACTTATTCTGCCATTTTTATTCTGTCCAGGCCCTCAATGGATTGGATGATGCCCACTCACATTGGTGAGGGTGATCTTCACTAAATTTTCTGATTCAAATGCCAATCATCCATAATTGCCCTTACAAATACACTTAGAAATAATGTTTTATAAACTCTTTGGTTATCTTTTAGCCTGGTCAAATTGATGCATAAAGTTAACCACCACAGGTGTTCAGACTTAAAAAATTAAAAAAAAATAGATATAAATATGTCTAATTTTGAGAAATATTTATTGTATAATTACTACAGAGCTGGCCCTATTCAAGTACTGAAGTTGAAATTACTAATGAGTAATCTCTCTGCATAAAAATGTAGCTTATTTAGTAAGTGAAATGGATGAAAATAACCCAAACAGATAGTATATGTTAATGTCTACTGTAGTTGTATGTACAAATTACAGAATTAAACATGTTCTTCTGAAATAGCTCATTGATCCTAAATCCAAGACGTGCAGGAGTGGAAGTGTCACTGGGAGTGGGAGCAGAACATCTCCCACGACACTCATTCAAAGAAGAACTTAAGCATATGAGATTTAATTTCTCTGTTTGAACTTCCTCTCATTTGTCTACTCTCTCAAAGCCAAACCCTATTCGTTATTCATTGATTGGCTCAGTTGCCCTCCTTCCAGGAATCTCCATCACTGTTACCATCACTGACACTATTATCCATGTCAGCACAATAATGTCTCTTAGTCCCCACCACTAATGGTACAACCTCTTCCTTTAGTTTTGAAAAACTGTGTTTTCTATTTTATCATAAAAGTGGGTAATTTTTTTACTAGGTAACACAAATCTGTTTATAGTCTAATTTCTTTATTTCTTTATACAGTGGGGACATTGTGTATTATTGTATTCCAGGCAAGACATAGCACATAGGGAGCATACAAAGTATAGCTCTCTATTGAATCATTTCCTCCTATTTACAAAAAACAAACTTTTATAGAAGAGGTAGAAGATTTGTTTAGCAATTAATATGATGTAGGTTGGAAGAAAATAGAAATATTTTACTATCACAGTATCTGCTTTCTGTTATAATTTATACATGACCTCAGTTTTGTAATAATGTTGGATTATTAACCTACTAATCCCAGTTATTATTCTTTTGTAGTAATTCATTGTAATAAAAATGAATTCTTCTTATTAAATGATTAATGTTTAGCGAATGTTACATTAGCACTGCAGAAATGGGAAGATTGAGAGAACTTTTGATGCATACCTAAGATCTGATTTTTTTTCCTTTTAACATTGAAAAACCCGAACCAGCAGTATAAAAATAGTGCCTCTGAATAGAAGTTTTCTAGGCAATCATTTCTTATTGAAGCACACTCTCATAAATATAATATATAGTTGTTTACTTATAGCAAAATAACTTCCAATTTTTTTATATGACTTATAATTTTCTGGATTTGAAATATAATAAGGAAATCGTGGATGACCAAATACTGTGAGACTTATTATGCCTTCTATAAGTTAAATTGCACATTTGTCTCTATAAGGGACATCATGACTAAAACATGATATAAATGTATGTAATTTAGACTAACAACATGTTGCTAGATAAATCCCGCAGAGATAAAGAATTTAAGCAGACTTTAGAGAAAAACTAACAATTGGATTTTTCAAATTCCTTTGAAAACATTTGTAGAAAGAAATATTGATACTTTTAATGAAACAGTATGAGCATACATGAAAGAGTAAGCAGTCTGAGATGATGGTAGACTATTCCTCCCTCCCATCACCAAAGGAAAATGAATGAGCAGACACTTTCTGTAACCTACCCACTGAGCTGGCAGTACCCAAGACTCCCAATAACCTCTGTTTGACTTGTCACTTGCAAGACAAATTTGCTCATATATCATGACTGTCAGAATCCCTTTTCTGCAACTGTATCCATAATTAGCTATGCCTTGTTAGTGCTCAAGGCATATGTATCTGTCACATTGATAAAAAGGTCTAGTTGTTTTTTTTTTTTAATTTCAACTAACATGTTAGCCTCTCAGCATTATAATACCAACAAAGAGCCACAATATTGATCAAACCCTCATTGATGACCTTTAAAACTCCTGCATTGTTTGAGAAAACAAGAACCAGTATGCTTTGTCACCCTAAGTAGTATTAAAATTTGAGAATAGTAAACTCTGAAGTTAATATTTAGAATCATTTGGACACATTTTCGTAAGTTCTTTGGATAACTTTTTTGAATGAGTCAAGCAACGTATCTTCTGTAGAGTTTACTGAGAAATTTTAATGATAAAATATATTCATATATTGTCTATTATAAAACATAAAGAGGTAATTACAAGAGATTCGGTTACACTGAAAATATAATGCCACTTTAGATGTCTATTTGTGTTTAGAACAAATTAAAAGGCAGACATAGAATTATATATATCAGAGATTTTCAAATTGGATCATCAACAAAATCAAATATAGTGAGTTTTTAAAAATAAAAATTCTCAGACCAAAATCTACTGACATAAAATATCCTAAGAGAAAAGGCACCATAAAAAAGTGAAAAGGCCAGAAATAATTTCTGATAACCTATCTGAAAAAAAATTATGAGGTGATATTATAATTAATGTTTCAAAAATATTTCATTAAAACATAATCGAGCTGCTATAAATCGATAAGAGAATATTAAATTTAGCATGATATTTTAACAAGAAATTTAGAAAAAAATATAAATGAACAATAAATATATAAAACTATATCAAATTTCATTTATGACAGAGAAAAATCAAAATAAAATAAAATAGCAATGGTGATTCTCTTTTTGCCCATCAGATTTGTAAAAATAATAAAAAAAAATTACCAGTAATTCTGACCATGGTAGAAATAATTTAACAATATCATCAACTATTGCTGAGATTATTCATTTTGTCAACTTTGAGGAGAACCATAAAAATATTTAACTATAATAGTCTCATCACAAAACGAACATGTCTACTATGTCCTCTATTGTGTCCTTGTACAACCTAGAATAGCGACTAAGACTAGCTAGTGCATGGGTGATTCTCAAATTTAATCAGTTCAGTTAACTATTAATATGCACATTCTGTAATACGGTTCTCTCACTTGCAAAATCAATCCTATAGAAAAAGTAATATGAATGATTGAGTGTACTAAAATGTTCATTGTAATGCTGCTTCCTGTGAAAGAAAGGTCATCTAAATAGAAATCAATTAAAAAGAGAAAGAAAGAACTAGATCTCGTAAGCTTTGGAAAGATAGCTAAGATATCAAGTTAAAAGACAAAATTATAAATTTAAATATAGTGTTGTCATGAATCCTCTAGAATTTTTAATTATTTGGGAAAAGTAACTAGAAGTTTGACAAATCTGTCAGCGTATTTTAGAATTTGAGGGGAAAAACTCTAGAATCTGATACATAGACTATTAGTCAAATGAAAATATGAATAATTAAACATAAAAAGAAACTATGAAAAGAAGAATTATAATAATAATAACAACACATTACTTGACTGCAGCTAAAAATATTCAAGTAGTCATAAAACATAAATATTTGCTAGTTATACAATAATTTTGATTTCTTTAAAATGGGTTATTCCAGGCAGGGTGTGGTAGATGTAGAAGAGGCTGAGCTCTCACACACCATTACAGGTAGTTAAAATCTCTTGCTTATGCTTATTAAATCAAGAAATTGCTACTAAATATATTATTATGAAAATTTTAAGTAAATACTAGAAAAAGCATCTGAAAAAGAGCAACGCTATATAAAGAAAGAATAGTCTGGAAAGGCTATAGGGCAAAGATATTGGACAGGGTCCCACTGAATTCAAATTTAAATCTTGAGCAAACTATTTTAAGATTCTTTTCAGTTTGAAAAATAAGTAACATTTTTGTTTCCATATTTGTTTTATTTGTTTGTTTGTTTTCTGTTTTTTGTTTCTTTGCTTTTCTGTGCAGCTAGATGCTGGATAGAAAAGATTTTTAATACTTCATGAGAAGATCCAATCAAATTAGTCACTTTTCCTGTGTTCTCAATATTTTTTTCTATAAATTTCACTTGTGAAGAGGAGTCGAAAGTTGTGTGGGATATGGAGAGGCATTTGAAGGAAAAAGATTACAGAAAAGGGAGTAAATATCATTGTGACATAGCAGGAAAAACACACAGTGAATAATTTAGCTTTTAAAGTCAGAAAAAAATCAACTTTAATGCCAAGCAGTGTTAAATACAATGTTTTATAGATATGATTTGAGAAAATTTTTTTCCCATGTATTTTATTCTCCTATCACATAAAAATCTATGCTAGTAATAATTTAGGGACTAAGTTTGTATCCTCTTATAATTTGAAAAGGAATAAAAACTATTTTAGTTTAACAACAAAGAAGAAAGTCTTCTGTGCTAGGAAATCTTTTACTT
>NW_011888864.1:3010213-3016960 GCF_000151845.1 Pteropus vampyrus | reverse complement strand
TTTCCAAATGGCATAAATTTATTACTATAAAAGGTAAACCCAAAACGACAAAAATGTGAAGCATCTTCCAATCCCAAAGTTGGCAAATATTTCTTCTATTAGAAACACAAAATTACTTACCATAAAGGAAAATTTAATGTATACAGGTTGATGAGTTTGAAAATAAATGTATATCTATGAAACATCACCACAACAATATTGATGGATCTGGAGTACAGTATGCTAAGTGATATGATACAGAAAGACAAATTAAATTCTATGTGACATTACTTATATGAGGAATTTAAAATAATCAAACTCATAGAAGCAGAAAATGCACTGGCGATTGTCAAGTGTTGAGTGAGAGGGTAATAGGAAGGTTTTAGTCAAAAAGATTTTTATTAATCAAGAAAATGTAAATTATAATCACAATGCAATAATACCATTCACTACCATATGGCTTAAGAAAAGAAGGAACAATAAATAAAAACAAAAAAATATAAAATAATAATACAAAATGTTAACCAGACTGGAAAAAGTGAACTACTTTTGAACTACTTTGGAAAACTCTGGTGATGTCTGCTAATGCATATCTTATATTCCAACAATTCTAATATTAGATATAAACCATACACACACAAAAATAAATACTAGAATGTTTACGATGACAGTATTTGTGATGGCAACAAACTGACAACTATCTGAATGCCAATCATCAATGTAATAGTGTATTCATACCATGACATTCTAGAGTACAATACAAATGTACGATCTACAGCTGTCCACACCAATATGAATGAAGCATACATAAAATAACACACATTGTGTGATTTGACTTATATTTTTAAAAAAGAACAAAAATAAACAAATGAAACTATTCTCTGATAGTAAATGCCAGCAGAATGGATAGTGAGTGGAAGAGGACACTAAAAGAACATGTGAGTATTAAACATACTTTTGTTCTTGATATACTGGGTAAATTCACTTTTTGAACGTTTACAAAGACGCACAATTATAACATGTACAGTTTTCTGTATGCAATTTAATAAAAATAAATGCAAAAATGGTATGTGCTAGAAAGAAAACAATAATCCCCTCCACTATACTTGATTGTTCAAAAGAATAGTTGATACTGCATTTCCTTAGCTCTTTTATTGGAACATTCTGAGACAGATATCATTGTGCCTCCCAGAAGAAATCCGGCTTGTGGTTCCCTGACTTACACAGTTTTGTGGTTTTAAGCAATGTTGTCAAATTGTCACTGGGTTGAGTTAGTTTCAAGGTATTCATTTTGGGTGAGAAAGAGAATTCTTATTTTAAGTAATATTAAGATTCTCAGAATTAACTGAGATTTTGGGGGGTTTTGGGTGAGGTAATATTTATGTAGGGAGTGGAATGTATTCATCACTCTTTTCTTAAATTTACACTTCTGTTCTCAATTTTTAAAAAGAAAAATTGATAAAGTAGACACAAACAAATGAAAGTAAGTAAAAGGGTAATAAAAAGAGAAATTCTACAAGTGCCACTAGAGATTGCTTATCTGATTTATATCTCAGCAAAAGCTGTTAGTGTATGCATGGCAGAAATATTGAAAATGAAGATATTGTTGATTATGATTAGCATTAGGATAGAGTCAATCAAAGACAAACAGAATTACTAATGAGAATTATCAAAGACTGTGTTCCTGATCACAGAGACTAATAAAATCATAGAGTCTCACAGTGACTAGTTACTTTCAGATAGAATCTGTATCTTGGTGATCAAATTGATGACTGGGTGGGCCGTCTGTGCAGGCCACAACTCAGAATGATGTACACACTCTCTCAAGTTTATACTTAATAATACATGTGTTGTGAGAGCTTTCTTGATAAGCCTAACTAAACTAAATTCTTTTCTTCATTTAATTTTGTAAAACAAACTTCTTAATCTAGAGGCACGCTGGCATGTGGAAGTTAACATTCGTCTATGCATTTGTAGTAAAAAGATCAGTTTATCCAAAACCCATTCTAGATGCTAGCATTTCCTCAAATTACAGTTGTTATATATGGCAAGGCATTAGGCTCATTTCCTTTTACAAAGAATTGTGAAATATTGTTTAGAAATAGATGAAAAACTTATCGACTTATGGTGTCTGATGAAATAATAAGAAAAAAGAAACCAAATAAAACTAGTATATATATAAAGACAAGAACAAATTAAAATGCTCATAATGTTATTTATCACTTTCCAAACAGGTTTCATTTTGGAAAGATAAGGAAAGTAACAGGAGCTATTTCCAGACCATATGGAACTGCATAATTTATCGAGGATGTTGCCAGATTCAAGCAAAGTGACTGCATTTCACAAGCTGGAGAGTCCTTTTCACGAGTAGGATTACAGAATGAATATGCTCATCTTTAGAGGCTTTCGAGGGTTTTCATTGGATCTATATATTATGATAAACAGTACGATGATTAAATTTTTCTTCAAAGTTTTAAATACATAATGTGGTTCTGCCTTTTTATTTCTGTTTGTAAAGCTTGTTATGCCAGACTGTGAGATATTTCTATTTGGTTGAGTCAATAAGGACATTACAATTTTTTATTTTCTCAAGATGATATTTTTCACAATTTTCCAACCTCATTTTTTAATGAGTTATTTCTTGGATGGGTTGATATTCAATCTAGCCATGAACAAAAACGTGTTTATTCTAAGATACACCAAAAGTCTTTGATGGTCTCTGACATTTCTTTCACAGAAGTGACCATTCTTTTTTATATATTGTCATGAACTAAATAGAAACCCCACAAACCCATATGCTAAAGTGCTAATCCGCACTGAGCAAAAATGTGACTGTATTCAGAGATAGGGTCTTTAAAAGGGTCATTAAGTTAAAATGAGTTTGTTAGTGTCCATATAAAGAGGTGACTAGGACACCTAGGGAGACACCAGGGATGTGCACACACAGAGAAGGATACAGTGAGAATGTGTCATCTGTAAGCCAAGGAGAGAGGCTTTAGAAAAACCAAACCACCTGACAGTTTCATCTTGGACTTCTGCCTCCAGAATAGTGAGAAAATTAATTTATGTTGTTTAAGCCATCCAGGGTGTGGTATATTGTTATGGCAGCTCTAAAAAACCAATACATGCACTAATTGACCTTCAAAAACTAAGTTTCCTGCATGGCTGGGTTGGGCTAGTTCCATTACCTAATTAGAAAGTTAGAAAGATATATGATTTAGCATTTTGAGAAAGCTGATAAGAATTTTGATAAGATTTTATAAATTTAAGGCTCCTAAAAAAAGTCTCGAAATGACTGCATTTTGTCTGACCTAAGACCTCTACCCACCAATTTAGATGATATAAACAGGTGAAAAGTTAGCTTTTAAATTTGTGCAATTTTAGAATTTATTGAGTTTGAATAAAGCAGAACTACTGATGCAGGAGCATTTAAATAATTGAATGCAACATTGACTCAGCATCCAGATGAAAACTACATCCTCAAGGGCAAATTTGATAAACATTTTTGTTATTTGTCCTTGGTGCCAAATTAGTAGATAAGGTTCTATTTAGCCATTAACACTTATATGTATACAGATTTTAAGAATGTAATTATACCTCTTTTGCCTTTTGGATGCTGCATTGGAAATAATCTTTGGTCTCCCTGTACCCCTGATTAGCAGCCACCAGAATAAAATGAGAATGCTCAGAGTATACCTGGATTCTCCGCACTCTAGAAAGAATCTCACTGGAACTGACAGTTGCATGCTTTTAAGCCATAAAATTGTGGAGTGCTATCAACATTCCACTGTTTCTAACAGCTAATAAAGTTTTCAAAATCCCTCTACAGACATTAGGTTAAATACAGTGCCTTGTGAAACACTAATAGCTTGTAAGTCAGCCATCATTATGAACATTCCAGGGATATCCGTATCCTGATTGTAATTTCTGAGTAGTAATGCCTCATATGAAAATGCAGTCTTGATTACTACATCAAGAATGAACCCATACTCAAATTGGTTATTTTCCTGGAAACTGAGCAGGAGGACATCTCAGTTCACTGTGTTCTTTGCATCAAGATTTCATATGTTTCTCAGTGATGTCCTCTTTATGAATCTATCAAAGAATGATTAAGGAAGTAATAATACAAATATTTCCATTGCATTTTATATTTTATAAGATATTTTCTATTAAAATTTTGTTTTTATACTCTGTGAACTCCAATAAAAAAACATGATATTCTCATAGGATCATAGACTTGGAAGAGTTCTTATTTTATCTTCAGGTTTATAATGATCATTAATGATTTTTCATACCATAATATCTGGCAACTATTAATCTTTAAATATATTTCAGGGTGAAATTTTTAAAACTTTATCATTCAAACTTTATAATATGACTTTATTAAAACTTAACCAAAATATGCTGTCCTGCAAAGTATTATAGAGATTTTGAATGAATCAATAAAATGATAAATGCAAAACTAGGGTTCCATTTCTATGCCAGTCATTGTGGGCCATGCTTTCTTGTTGATTTATTGCTTTTTTTGCACTCAGGATAGAAAGTTGTCTCATTGGTGTTTACCCTGGCTGTGAACTCTAGGAAGACAAAACAGAGAAAAACCAGAGGAAGCTTCTCTCTGAGTCTTCATATGTCTTTATGCCTCTCCTGCCCCCTTCCCCCAAATCTCCTATTAGATTAATACAGTTTGGAGAATAATATATTTCTCTCTTTATGGCCAGAAATAGAAAATAGAAGATTAAATGTATTATTTGTCCAAACTTCAGCTCTCACTTTTGCAGAAAAACAACAATGACAAAACAAACATTCAAAATATTTATTCTTTGGCAATTAAACATTAGTGATTCTCTTTATTTACTCAAACATGATACATTTAATTCAAGATTTTTTTCTTAAATGGAAGAGCTAGAACATTTTTAAATTATATTATTAATGTGATGTTTACATTGTTAGCAGACTTCAACTTAGACATTATTATCTTCATGTGATAAAATGCTTAAATGTTAAAGAGCAGGTAGCTCCTCACTTTTCTTGTTGACTAATAAAGTAATCGAGATCCAGAAATAATAAAAAGGAATAATGTAATCATTTTCTTAAACATAGATCTTCAATTTTTCACTCTTAATAATTCAAATACCTCATCTTTTCTCATCTTTTCATCCGACACTAGCATGATTGCTATTTGAGGGAAATTGCCGACTTAAAGTTGTAGGTGATATCCAACTTGCTCTGGCTCATATTTAGAAAAGTGTCCTCTGTTACAAACCGTGTTTGTTTGCTAATGTTTAATAGATTTTTGACATTTGCTGTACTAGAAAATTGTCTAAAAGTATTTTAGATTTAACCCTCAATATGTTTTTATGCTTTCCTTGTTTCTTATTTCAACAAATTCAATGATAAGGTTGAGTAAATTCAGAGAAAGAAAGGATGACTCCATTTGAGAATAAACAGAAACTGTTTTAAAAGTCAATACCTTCAATGTATAATCCTATTAGTCTATTACTTAAATCAGTGACTATAGCATATAATAGCTCCAAGGACACTTAGGGATTATCTAGTCCTATCTTCTCATCTTAAATATAAAAGAGTGTTATTATCTTTTGTATAGTTAAATAAAATTGTATTATGTAAGTTCAACAATTACAACATAATGAAAACTTAGAATTAATATTTATACCTTTATGTTCTAATGGAGTCCTATAGAATTTATATTTTGTTTCAGTATTTATTAGTTATTAAAAGAACTAAAATGTGTGTTGCCTGTTTCATTATAATTATGAAACACACATAGACTACATTTTAACCAACTAAAATTTGTCTGTATTCTGAACTTATTTCCTAGGAGTCCCTGCCTACCTCCTCTCTCTGGTGGAGAGATACCTGTCTGGAGCTTGTTCATTAGCATCTAGTCATTTGATAATGCAAATTTCCTTTTTGCAAGAAGTGAAAGCAACAACAAAAAGTCCACTGCATAAAAACTGCAGTGAATTAAAATAAAGTAAATCTCTGTATTGCTTTTCAAGGCACCTGATCATGATCTCTTTCATACATTGTCAGAGAATAATGATTCTCCTTAACATGAAAATTATAGATATATTATTTTACCATATGTATATATAGTATACTTTAAGTAATTACATTTTTGTAGTTTAACCCGAAGTGCTTTGAAAATCTTAATTCCCTTTCTTCCTTTCTCATATTTTTATGGATCTATAAATGCTCATGAATTTTACTTAAAAGTTTTTCTCTTGAGTACAAAATTCTAATTTTTTAAATTATATTTAAGTGCATAGAGCATCTGATATTAACAAATCTAGGTACAGACATTATTGTTCTAAGATATTAAAAATCCTGTTAAATTAATTTAATTAAAAAACACAAAACTATACTACAAAGAGCATTTTCCGTTTGAGTTTTCAAGTAATCAAGAGCCAGTTCCTCGAAGTAGAAATTATGTTTTACATTTTCACTAAAGATATTGGTGAAAGAAGTTATTATCTTCACTACCACTTATAAAGAATACATATGTGAAATATAGACACATATACTAAACATTAAAAAATCAACTTGCCTTTGATCGTGTGGTACTTATCAATTATTTTATTAACTGTGCTATTACAAAAGATAGATTTAAGAAAAGAACTGATTTCTAGGCTTATTCTTGTAATGGATTCTGTGATAAAGAGCTTATGCAACTTACCACAAACTCATATTCATGTTTCTGTGAATATTCTTTTGTACAGCCACTTTATACATTATGTAAATTGG
>NW_011888864.1:3005790-3008098 GCF_000151845.1 Pteropus vampyrus | reverse complement strand
AAAATCAATGTATTTTTTGAAGTAAAACACAACCAGGCAATAAATCAATGGGGTATACAAAGTTCTTTGCATATTTTAAGATCAAAATCAATAACGATGACATATTTGGCCTCAGTTGTTCATGTGTTATTGTTCAACTTCAACTTTTTACAACAGATAAAGTTAAAAGTTCACATAAAATCTATAATATTTACTATGGAGAAAAGAAGACAATATTTCTAGAAAAATAACAATAATATAAATGATATTGAAAGCTTTTTTACAGTATCATAGGTAAATATTTCTGATATATTCCTGCTGAGCATGTATCATATCTATATGTCCTTAGAAAAATAGTAGATAATTTTAGAAAGCTAAATCTGAAACATGGTAGGTATTCATTAAATATTTGTTGAATGAGTAAGTATAACAAAACAGCATTATTATACTAGCGGGATTTTTATATCTGAAAATGCCTTCAAAATGTTTGAAATTTTAAAAACAATTAACTTATAAACTTCAAGGCATAATAGAAAGGTACAGTTTTTAGTATTCCCCAACTAAGAAGTGAATGTGCATTCAAAAATGTTAACTGAAATTGGTAATTATATCTGAGAGGCTTGTAGCATTACTATTAACTTACTAATCCAACTTAAATATGTTTAAAATACATGAGCAATTTGTGGTTATGTTTTCTAAAGTGTTGTGTTTCCAAATACTCAATGTTTTGTGATTATCTGCAATATAATTAAAATGCAATAACTATTATGTTCATTCATAGGTGATTAGTAAATAATGAGGAACCGATTTTAAAGTCACGCTAAAAAATTCAAATCATCCGGACATTGCAAAAAAATTTTTTTCTATTTAAAAATAATCAACAACAACAAATTTTAAGTATATGTTCTTAAAAATCAAACAAGGTATTCATGTCCATCTTTAATTTGCTTTGGAAGGCAGATAGAAGTCATTTTAAATAAAACTATTTTTCAGTCTAGAGGAGGAAAATTATGGTAGGGATGATTTTTTTCACATGTCCCTTAATCTATGTTGGCTTAGCAGACATCCATGTAAAATAGATTCAGGTAGAATTGATAAAGTAATTTTACATAAGAAATTTGGTATGTAAATTCATTTTTACACTATTTTATTATTAATAATTTCTCTGCAGACGTCATAATTTAAAAGTCTTTTTGGCATTTTAGTTGTAGCTAATTTATTCATAGATTGAAAAACTACATATAGTTATGTTACTTTCTTTATTTCATACATCCTCATACCCTCATACTAATATCCATGCAAAAATAATTTATAAAAACATTTTAAAATGGAAAAAAGAAACTGAATCAGGAATGAGAAAATCTGGGTTTGATTCAGAATTCCACTCTTACTGGTTAGGAAGCCTTTGGCAAGCCAACTATATTCTTAGCCTTAGGTTCTTCAACTATGAATGGATATCTTGTAAATATATAGACACTAATCATGCTTTTGTAAGTATCTAGATACTAAAAACAACATACAATCATACATGTATGTTGTTTAACAACTTACTTATTTAATAACTTATTTAATAACTTACTCTATTTTAAGAATGTTCACATATGTATTGTCATTTGATCTCACAACTTTGTAAGCAGGGAAGAAACTTTTGCTACAAATTTACCTCCAAACAAAGCAGAGGATGATATAAATTACACACTTTAAGTAAGTCAACAGTTACAAAGCTATAGCATGCATAAAATAATATTAATTTATGTATTCATGTATTACATAGAGTAGTTCAAGATCTATGAGAGAAGTTTCACAAGTACAGACTAATGTTATTGCATATTGTGAAATCATTATTGAATAAAATATAAGTGATAAGTAGAAATTTAGATATCATTTCAGAATCCTTTAAAATAAATGAACTCAGTCACAAAGAAGTTAAGCAAATTTTTTTTTTTAATGTAAGGGTGAAAATCTGTGAACTAATATTTACTGTGTTCCTACTTTTTTCTAAGTACTTCATGCAGGTCAGTTGATTGTTAATCTATACAATTAACCTCAGAATATTTCTTATATCTCTTTATTTTTCAAGCAAGAAACTAGACATAAGCAAAATTGAATAATATAGCCAAGGCAATACATTCATAAATGATGGAGCTGATTTCGATTTAAGCACACGTTCGTTGGCTTAGATTTGTGTCATCTTGCATCACTGCCTGAGTTGTGTCATAATGAAATATATTTATTGGTAGAAAATCCAGAATTAGAACTTTAGTCTCCTGAATAAGTCCAGGACTTATTAGTTATAATTACTGGCTGAGTACATATTGCAATATAGAAG
>NW_011888864.1:3003406-3005740 GCF_000151845.1 Pteropus vampyrus | reverse complement strand
TGAATTATCAAACTATTTGTACCCAAAGTAAATTTTGCAACAATTTTTGAGAATACGTCAATTTGACACTGATCATGACTCTAATTCGCCACTTGCTTGTGTCCTTTAAACAATGTTCTCCAGGGAATTTAGGGAATCCTGATATATGAGCAAGGATAAGACCTGTGATCATGTTAATGTTTTCTGGGCTGCTCCAGATCTTGAATACTCAATGATTTTTACAAGACCTGATTCTAGGTTCAGTGTTAAACATGGAAGAAAGGGTTCAAATGTAAGAAATTATGTCTAGCGCTAACCTGATTCTCATTTATGTTCATTTCTGATATTTAGTGGCTACACAGTCCCAGTAAGAGAAATGCCCCTTCTCTTCTGTTTTCCTGAGAAGTAATATCTTAGAGACCGTCAACTTGACAAACACATTTTAAATTCTTGGAGTGAATTTGACACTTGCTACTGCAGCATCTATGAAAAATCAATAAATATATTTATGCAATCATAAAAACATAAATAATGAAAATAGTAAACATGTAGTTCCTGCTGTGAAAAAAGTGTCTCCCAATTTTACAGATGATTGTTATATACTTAATACAATTTCCAGCTCTAAAATCCTCCTGATGACTTTCAGAATGGAAAAAGTATTATTCTGGAATTATCCTGGAAGAGGATGACATTCATAAACATTCTCTTCTTTCCATGTGTATCTCTTTCTCTTTCTGGAATGCTCATTTTAGCGCTTTGGCCCTAAACAAACCAAAGACCTAAAAATCAATGTATTTTTTGAAGTAAAACACAACCAGGCAATAAATCAATGGGGTATACAAAGTTCTTTGCATATTTTAAGATCAAAATCAATAACGATGACATATTTGGCCTCAGTTGTTCATGTGTTATTGTTCAACTTCAACTTTTTACAACAGATAAAGTTAAAAGTTCACATAAAATCTATAATATTTACTATGGAGAAAAGAAGACAATATTTCTAGAAAAATAACAATAATATAAATGATATTGAAAGCTTTTTTACAGTATCATAGGTAAATATTTCTGATATATTCCTGCTGAGCATGTATCATATCTATATGTCCTTAGAAAAATAGTAGATAATTTTAGAAAGCTAAATCTGAAACATGGTAGGTATTCATTAAATATTTGTTGAATGAGTAAGTATAACAAAACAGCATTATTATACTAGCGGGATTTTTATATCTGAAAATGCCTTCAAAATGTTTGAAATTTTAAAAACAATTAACTTATAAACTTCAAGGCATAATAGAAAGGTACAGTTTTTAGTATTCCCCAACTAAGAAGTGAATGTGCATTCAAAAATGTTAACTGAAATTGGTAATTATATCTGAGAGGCTTGTAGCATTACTATTAACTTACTAATCCAACTTAAATATGTTTAAAATACATGAGCAATTTGTGGTTATGTTTTCTAAAGTGTTGTGTTTCCAAATACTCAATGTTTTGTGATTATCTGCAATATAATTAAAATGCAATAACTATTATGTTCATTCATAGGTGATTAGTAAATAATGAGGAACCGATTTTAAAGTCACGCTAAAAAATTCAAATCATCCGGACATTGCAAAAAAATTTTTTTCTATTTAAAAATAATCAACAACAACAAATTTTAAGTATATGTTCTTAAAAATCAAACAAGGTATTCATGTCCATCTTTAATTTGCTTTGGAAGGCAGATAGAAGTCATTTTAAATAAAACTATTTTTCAGTCTAGAGGAGGAAAATTATGGTAGGGATGATTTTTTTCACATGTCCCTTAATCTATGTTGGCTTAGCAGACATCCATGTAAAATAGATTCAGGTAGAATTGATAAAGTAATTTTACATAAGAAATTTGGTATGTAAATTCATTTTTACACTATTTTATTATTAATAATTTCTCTGCAGACGTCATAATTTAAAAGTCTTTTTGGCATTTTAGTTGTAGCTAATTTATTCATAGATTGAAAAACTACATATAGTTATGTTACTTTCTTTATTTCATACATCCTCATACCCTCATACTAATATCCATGCAAAAATAATTTATAAAAACATTTTAAAATGGAAAAAAGAAACTGAATCAGGAATGAGAAAATCTGGGTTTGATTCAGAATTCCACTCTTACTGGTTAGGAAGCCTTTGGCAAGCCAACTATATTCTTAGCCTTAGGTTCTTCAACTATGAATGGATATCTTGTAAATATATAGACACTAATCATGCTTTTGTAAGTATCTAGATACTAAAAACAACATACAATCATACATGTATGTTGTTTAACAACTTACTTATTTAATAACTTATTTAATAACTTACTCTATTTTAAGAATG
>NW_011888864.1:2991514-2999336 GCF_000151845.1 Pteropus vampyrus | reverse complement strand
TGGTAGAAAATCCAGAATTAGAACTTTAGTCTCCTGAATAAGTCCAGGACTTATTAGTTATAATTACTGGCTGAGTACATATTGCAATATAGAAGACATTTGTAGGTTATGAAGGATACAAACATAATGAAACATAAACATGTATATACATATTTTAATATATATGACTGTGATGGGTGAGAAAAGAGAACTATATAGTTAGTGCTATGGAAGAGACAAGATCATTACTCAGTTATGAGTGAACAATAAAGAGTTCAAGAAAATATGTTACTTATTGTTGTCTGTAAAATAAATCCCAATAAACACTAGCATAGTCAAAAATAGAGGTATAAAAGTACATATGTTTAGAGACAAGCCATGGCTAATAAGTCAGTGAACAGGCTCAACATCAAGAGATGAGCTTGGAGAAATGGAAAGGCAGCAGATTGTAAAGAGCATTGAATAACGTTGAAGTGTTTAGGCTTTTTTCTTAAAGTAATGAGGAGATATCATAAGTATGAAAAGGGATGCTCAAGCAGAGAAATGGCCTTATTCAATTATTAGAAGTATTATAAATATATTCAAAATTATATAGAGATATATCAAATGTAGAAAGTCTAATATTTTTAAATGCCAAGACTCATTAACTGAGTACTTAAAGGAAATCTTTGTTGTTGACTTTCTAATTAATTTTTTTAAAGTGAGAACTCATTTATTTTGTAAGGTTTGATTTTATAACCTCATTCTTTACTCATAAATTATATCTTTAGATATAGTCTGGAGCAAATCAATATTACCTAAAGTTAGGTGCCAAGATATTTTATTGTAAGAAGAAGGTAAGTTACTTAGTAATTTATAAAACTAAAGTAAAATATGAAATAGCTTCTTAAAGTATTTTTCCATTCATGTTTACATTTATTTTTTTAGCAGTTTTATAACTTTATTCAACAATCAGCAGTTAGTTCTCATCTACATTAACTGTTTGTAGATTTTTGAAAGTGGTGAGAGGCACATAAGTAAGCAATGTAGAGAGCATGTTTGGTGAATCTTCATCCTTGTTACATCTTCTGAACAACCAGACCTAGATACTGTATGTGATATTCCTTATTTCTTTGACCCAGACAGCTTTGTTGAGTCTGGTTCAATGCGTGCACCTGGAATTCCCATCTTCTTTATGGCAAATTTACAGATCTCCTAAAGTGCCCAAGGGTCACACTTCTTGAAACCCACTCCATGTATGTGGTTATGAATGTTGATGGTGTGTTCTCTGGTCACTGTCTCTTTGACGGCAGAACGGCACTTCTCGCCACTCTTCTTTGCAGAAGCCGTTCTGACAGGCTCAAGTTGGAAACGAAACATACATTTATTTTTGATTTATGAAACTTTTCAAGAAAAAATCATTTCGTAAAAAGGCTTGATTATTTTTTTATCTTTAAGGATTTTATTTTGCATATATATGGAGTCTATCTTAATATTTTATAAGTTTTATACCTCAGTTTATTTGTTTATATAGTTTCTCCACCCAGTTTGGACTCCTGAAAGTCCAGTAAAATGAGTAGATTTTGTGAAAATCACATAAATCTAATTAATTCAAGTTATATAGTATTTATATTTTTAAATTATTGAAATAATATTGAATATTTTAAGCATCCTCTACATAAAGATATTTAGATTTTAAATCTATTTTAATACAGAGTGGACACATAGATATAATTTGCTTTCAGGTCAATGAGTGAAAATTTCAATTTAAAATATATCAAGCCATAACTGATATATCACCTCAAAATACATGACTATTACCTATCAATATACATAATACTTCATTTTTAACTATCAAAAAAGTTTATTTGAAAAGTTTATTTGAAAGTTTATTTAAATAAACTGTTCTGAAATGATTTTTTTTCTACCTTTTCACTCCACTATTATTTGGTGACCATTCAGACACCTTTCTTCTTTTTTCAATGATGTCTTCCTTTTCTTAAAGTTAATGTCGTGAGGGAATTACATTTTATTTATAAATTCTTCTCCTCACAGATATTACTTTTCAATCTTGCTATTATTGAAAGCTTTGTTTATGACTACTCTATCTAGCTATTAACGTTTATTTTGTGAAATATGGTAGACTTAAGGAATATAAAGATTAACAAATTTGTAGTCTTGTTTGTAGAGAGAGAACCAACACATGAACAGATCGTAAAAATCTGCTTGATAAGTGCTAATAAGGAGCTGAGAACACACAAATGACATTTAGTCTGATCATTTCACCAGTGGCAAATCACTTCTCCAAATTATTTACTAGCTTCAGAGACCTCAAACAATTGTACAATAATGTTTGGCACACATCACTTTCACTCTAACATTCTGTTTATAAATTTTCTAAAGGAAAAACCAAGACACATCTTAGGAGTTTCTATACGCAAAAGCTTCTTTCTATTCTGCAGCATAATTACCCATGATATATAAAGACTTCATCATGTGAGATGAATACTTTATTTTTATATATTTTAGAAGCCATCTCATTGTGGGCTATTTTATGTCTATGTCTGGAACACCTGTATGTCATCCTAACTATAATTTTCTATCTTCCTTCTCTTCATACTGTCATTTTCCCTTTATTCCTGTCAATCACTCACCAACTCCAACCCCCTTAATATCTTCTGGTCAAATCTTAGATGACCAGTGAAGGTCACACTACTTATATATAATTTACTTACTCCTCTCTTAATTTTTCTCTCTAAGGTACAATGTAGTAATTTTTCTTCAAGCTGTTTTCTCTCACTAGTTACATCACAAGTACCTCTACTCAGAAGATATCTTTCTGATTTGACACATATGCTTTTTAATATTTTTACATTATTCTCACTCTGAAAATTCTGGCCTGTTTACTTAATAATGTAATTTTCTATATTCATGACCTTTTTACATTTATCTGATAATATCTGTAACACATATACCATTGACCTCAGTAAAACATATAAATGAAAATAAAAATCATATTTAATCAGTCAACAAACTAATGCCAGTTGTTGCAATTTTTTAGTTAATTTAATCCTTTATTTCTTCAAATACCAATATACTTATTTAAAAAATGAAATAAATTTTTACAGATATGTAGCCTGATTTTTCTTTAAAAAAATGTATTGTGAACTTTTCTCAATGTCACTAAATATTCTAAAATTTTATTTAAATTGTGGCATGGTATTCTATATATGGATGTCTTTAGCCAGTGTCTTATTGTTGGTGATTATATTGCTCCCAATAGTTCACAATTAAAAAACATGTTGTGATATGGTGACAGAAAGAAATGCGAGGTGAATACACAGTATAAATATGTATATGCCTACTGTTAAAGTGTACAGCTGAAACTTATTGGATTTCATTAAGCAATGTCACCATAATAAACAAACAAACAAGCAAATAAATAAATAAAATTTTTAAAAATGATGCTATGATCAACATTCTTGTGTAAAATCCTTGGGCCCATCAACAAATTCTTTGTGATGTATTTCCAGAGATAAAGTTAAATTGGTTAAATAACTCAGAACGTTTAAAATTAAAAGAAGAGAGGAATACGCAAAATAAACTGTTACCACTAATAGTAGACTATTAGCAATACTAATATAGGCAATTTTGGTTAAGCACTAATAATTTGGTATATACTTCCCAAACTCAATCTTATTTGGTAAGCACTCTTTCCTCATTTTCCAAATGAGGAGGTCAAAGATTTTAGAATCTATTTTACTCTAAAAGAACCAGAAATAATAATGTAATTATGGACAAAGCACAAAATATCAAACAGTGTTAAATGAGTAAAAGTTATTTTATTTTGACAAATAAGTAATACTCATCATTTATAAATATATAAAAATTTATATGAATATTTGTAAATATTTGTAAATCATGAAGATATATTTGCTAGATAACACAAGTATAAATTACATTAAAAAATAGTAGAAATCAAAAAGTACTCAGAATTGAAATTACAAAAGGACACATTAAGAGGCAACTTCAGAAAAAAGAATCAGATAAAGATTAAGAGAAAGGACAACTTTAATTATAATCAAAGAAATGCACTCAGCATATATTATTTCTTTTGTTAGACTGTCAAAGATTAATAGTAATTACAAGAACATTTTTGTTAAAATTAGAAGACTAAAAAATGACTTTGTCTCTCTTGTTCCAAGTTCCATCAGCTTTTAAGAAAAGATATTTTTGAAAAGAATAAAGCCAAATATCAGAGAGCCTGAAAGGGGCCCAACAGAGAACATGATATTTCAACATATTTCTCAAAGAGAAAAGCAGAGTGAATATAAAGTGAGGTACTTCAAAATATTCAGAATAGAATTTGTTAAAGTGTCTGGTTTCAAAGTCAGTAGGCTAAAAACACAGGTACCCAGGAGGGGAGTAGTTAATTAAAATCTGTCTGTGGAAACACAATACCAAGTTTTTTCTTATACTTCCATATTATTGCCTTTCTCTGATATGTATGCAGGCTAAATTCAGATAGGATCTCATTTATCCCCATGCCTAAAAGAGAAAATCTAGTGCCTTCTTCCCTAAAGGTGCGGAAAGAAATATCAGTGGAGAGTTAAGATAGTGATGGCCTTATGTGGAAGAAAATCCGACTATTCTGATATTTAAAATTCAGCCTGAAATGCAGTTCTGTGATTATTCTACCTTTATTTTGTAGCTCTACCCTATTGATGCCTTTCAGACAACTCTTTTCACAGTTTGAATTACTAATCATTAGCCAATCTTCTCAAGAAAGATGTAGTAAAGGTGTGGGAGGGAAGGAGAAGATGAGCCTAAATATACGTCTACAGAAAGAAAAAAAAAAAACACTTTTAATATAGTATTACATTTGTATTTGAAAAATGTTAATGGATAACTGAAGTTTATAGACATATGACAATAGCTGAAATTTAAAAGAAAGCATTCAAAAACAAGGAAAATCTGAGAAGGCATCGTGGACAGAAAGAACTTAAATGTAATGTGGTATCCTGGATAGGATCCTGGAAAAAGAAAAAAATTAAGTATAAAAATTAAAGAAAACTGAATCAAGTAAGTATAGACTTTACTTAATAATAATATGTCAATCTTGGTCTATTACTTATGACAAATGCACTATTATAATGGAAGATGTTAATAATAAGGAATGCTTAATGTGAAATATATGGGAACTCTTCACATTAGTTTTACAATTTTTTTTCTGTAAATCTTAAACTATCTTAAAATAAAAGAAATGTTTAAGACAATAATAATAAATATTGAGAGTTAAAAAAATAAATGGAAAATATTAAAAATGATGCGTCTGGGTAAAAGATATATAAAATTTCTTTATTATTGCAACTTTTTAAATGCTTGAGATGATTTCAAAATAGAAAGTAAAAAGTGAAAAATGAGAAGCAAATAAGTAGGAAAACTCATCTCAGAAATATTCTGAGGCTATTCAGAAAGTAGACAATCTTTTAGTAGCAACAAGAACAAAAGCTCCAACTTGTTTACCTAAAATGTCATGAAGATACAACATCTAATGGGAGGTGGAGGGGACTTGGAAAGACATGTACTAGCTATCAAAATGAAATAACCAGCAAACAAGAAAGATTTCTCAAAACTTTAATAAAAATGACTGGAAAGTTTGAAAACAAATTAGATAAATCTTCTAAAACCTAGTCAAAAATATGAAAAATGTTGTGAAAACAAGATAAAGAGAATAAATATGAGACATCAAACATCTGATGTATTTATATTAGTTCCAGGCAGTGAAACAAATAAATGAAGAAAAGAATTTACCAGAAAAGTAATAGTAAAATATTTCCTGGGTCTGAAAAGAGATTTTAATCTAGAGTCTCAGATGGTTCCTATGGTGACAAATGAATCAATGAATTCATGAATAAAGAGCCACCAAAAACTATGCACATTATCATGAAAGTTAAGAACATCAGTGAGAAATAGACAATCTTAAAAGATTCTAGAATGCATAAAACTAACTACATAAAAGTGACCAGTCACAGGTCATCAAAACTTATCAATAACCAGTTCTTTTAAAAACAATACTAAACTCTTCAACAAGAGTATGGAAAGCTCATCATTATGAGGCATAATCTTTATATTCTTGCTGTGAAAAAAGAAACTCAATAACCATAAAATAACATAAAACAAATCTTAAAGTAACAAATGCAAAAACAAAAAAAAAAAAACCAAAAAAAAAAAAAACCAAAAAAACAAACCAAAAAAACAAACCTGGCGATTTCTCAAGATGGCAAAGTAACAACATTTGAGATTTCTTTTAACTTTTGTTTTGTTTGAACAGTATGTAAAGAGTCTCTCTGTTTCACCTTTCCCACTGGACTTCCTGTCTCACCTCGGCTATTTAATCGACTGAGTTATGGCTCTTATTCCAGTATAGCTAGTATAAGAACTAGAGAATATTGACCACTATTTCTTGTCTGCTGTTTGCAAATATAGATCAAGCAGGTGGAATAAAATGAGAAATGTTTACTATGCCTTTGTATTTGCATTACCATTCTCCAGCCTCATATAATCATACAGCTACAACTGTATGTGTAATCAAAGATTCACACTTTTCTCCATGAAATCTGGAACAAATTTCCCTAATATTAATTCATTTGCATCTTGACTATCATGATAAAATCTTTAGCTTTGTCACTGATACCTTTCATGTACAGAGATCATTTGCAAAATTATTTCTCTTTCTGAAATATCATACTTAAATTCATAAATATTGTTTAATTATCAGAAATCATACTTTATATCAAAATAATTATGTTATTTATTTTCTGTCTCTATATGGAATGTACCAGGATTACATCTTTCATATTTTGAAGACTTACAAGAATGCTTAATTTTCAAAAAATACTTTTATTTTGGAATATAATACCTTTTATCCCTTAGCAAGATTTTGTATTTCTTTGGATTTTTCTCAGATCTACTATGTAGGCCTACTAAGTATCAAAAGCTGCCTACTTCTGTTCTATTTTTAACTAGTGGCAGAATTTATATGGTATGAACTCTGCCTAGTGGGCCCATCTGGTTCTTTAAAAATATGGCATGACATATTAAATTCTAGGGATAGAATCAGGTGTCATGAATTATATTTCCAGATGCTCAATGATGATTATTTATGACTTTCCGAAAATTAATCCACTGGTAAATTAACCTAAAGTTATTTCATGGCCTGAGGATTAATAATGAGTTAATTATCAACAAAATATTTAAACATATTTTTTAAATGTAAGATGTATTAAATAACTTCATGTTTATAACCATTCATCTATTCAGTAATGTATGATCATATAATAGTTTATGTGAACTTTTATTTTTGCTAATTAATTAAGAATAATAATTAAAACTTAGAAATCAGATTTCCCAATTGTTTTAGATAAGAAATAGAAACTGATATAAAATTTTTGCAAAGCAACTGGGACTTTTTCCTAATTTAATTAATGTGCCTGGATTTCATCTCTATTTTATCCAGCAGGCAAAGAGAATATAGAATTATCTTTGGTTCCACAAGAAGGACCCTTCTTTCTATTGCAAACAAATTTCAGGCACCAGTGAGTGAAAAAAAATACAAAAACAAAAAAGATTCAGAAGAAAACAAATATATTAATATTTTTTACTTGCTTTTCTGTTAAAGAAATAATAATGCAAACTGCACAAAGTCACCTCCAAATGAACACAAACATACAACCACTGCTCTGGATTGAGGATGATTTTTTTTCTCCCTCTGGGATCAGAGTATGAAAATGGTTGTAGATGTCAAGAAATAGTATAATGGAAATGAAGTGATTACTCATTTAAGCCAAATAGAAAACTGTGT
>NW_011888864.1:2976745-2990614 GCF_000151845.1 Pteropus vampyrus | reverse complement strand
CAAAAAAACAAACCAAAAAAACAAACCTGGCGATTTCTCAAGATGGCAAAGTAACAACATTTGAGATTTCTTTTAACTTTTGTTTTGTTTGAACAGTATGTAAAGAGTCTCTCTGTTTCACCTTTCCCACTGGACTTCCTGTCTCACCTCGGCTATTTAATCGACTGAGTTATGGCTCTTATTCCAGTATAGCTAGTATAAGAACTAGAGAATATTGACCACTATTTCTTGTCTGCTGTTTGCAAATATAGATCAAGCAGGTGGAATAAAATGAGAAATGTTTACTATGCCTTTGTATTTGCATTACCATTCCCCAGCCTCATATAATCATACAGCTACAACTGTATGTGTAATCAAAGATTCACACTTTTCTCCATGAAATCTGGAACAAATTTCCCTAATATTAATTCATTTGCATCTTGACTATCATGATAAAATCTTTAGCTTTGTCACTGATACCTTTCATGTACAGAGATCATTTGCAAAATTATTTCTCTTTCTGAAATATCATACTTAAATTCATAAATATTGTTTAATTATCAGAAATCATACTTTATATCAAAATAATTATGTTATTTATTTTCTGTCTCTATATGGAATGTACCAGGATTACATCTTTCATATTTTGAAGACTTACAAGAATGCTTAATTTTCAAAAAATACTTTTATTTTGGAATATAATACCTTTTATCCCTTAGCAAGATTTTGTATTTCTTTGGATTTTTCTCAGATCTACTATGTAGGCCTACTAAGTATCAAAAGCTGCCTACTTCTGTTCTATTTTTAACTAGTGGCAGAATTTATATGGTATGAACTCTGCCTAGTGGGCCCATCTGGTTCTTTAAAAATATGGCATGACATATTAAATTCTAGGGATAGAATCAGGTGTCATGAATTATATTTCCAGATGCTCAATGATGATTATTTATGACTTTCCGAAAATTAATCCACTGGTAAATTAACCTAAAGTTATTTCATGGCCTGAGGATTAATAATGAGTTAATTATCAACAAAATATTTAAACATATTTTTTAAATGTAAGATGTATTAAATAACTTCATGTTTATAACCATTCATCTATTCAGTAATGTATGATCATATAATAGTTTATGTGAACTTTTATTTTTGCTAATTAATTAAGAATAATAATTAAAACTTAGAAATCAGATTTCCCAATTGTTTTAGATAAGAAATAGAAACTGATATAAAATTTTTGCAAAGCAACTGGGACTTTTTCCTAATTTAATTAATGTGCCTGGATTTCATCTCTATTTTATCCAGCAGGCAAAGAGAATATAGAATTATCTTTGGTTCCACAAGAAGGACCCTTCTTTCTATTGCAAACAAATTTCAGGCACCAGTGAGTGAAAAAAAATACAAAAACAAAAAAGATTCAGAAGAAAACAAATATATTAATATTTTTTACTTGCTTTTCTGTTAAAGAAATAATAATGCAAACTGCACAAAGTCACCTCCAAATGAACACAAACATACAACCACTGCTCTGGATTGAGGATGATTTTTTTTCTCCCTCTGGGATCAGAGTATGAAAATGGTTGTAGATGTCAAGAAATAGTATAATGGAAATGAAGTGATTACTCATTTAAGCCAAATAGAAAACTGTGTTTAATTGTCTGAATGCTCCATTGACTTCAAATAGTCTGCAGTCCCAGACTCCTGATACCTTTAATGCCTTCACAAGGAGCTTAACTGGCTTTCTGCAGTAGTGAATAGCCATGGGAATTCAAACAGGGTTGCTGTTGATTCTGTGTCTCTGTGTCTTCTCAGTGCTAATTTTGTTTTTTTAAGCAACAGATACTGAAATCTCTTGGTTAATGGTTTTCTTGGTTTCTTAGAGATTGTGAGAGAAAACAAAAGCTTCGGAATAATAATATCAAAGAAAGATTACACTATGCTTTTTTGTTATTTTACATCTAAGCGAAATATGCTCGCATTATTTTTGGTCTCAATGATCTGATGGCTATTGCCAGCACTTTAGTATTTATTCAATTATTCAAAAAGATTTTCTTTTGTGCAGTCTTTTCCAACTTTATAACGGAGTTAGACTTTTTGCTACTTAATATATTTCATGAGGTATTTCGATTTCAGCATTTTTTCTTTGATGTTTAAATTGACTAAAGTGAAAAATTAGACACATCCTGTGATTAATATAGCAAAAGAAAGCAGTTTAAATAATGGAGTTTCCTAGAGAAAATTGGGTATTGTTTTGACTAACCATAGAGACATTTTTGCTCAGCAACAACCAAAAATATTCAATCGAAAATTTATAAAATCTAAATTGAAATTGTTTAAGTTGTATAAAATTTTCTTATGATATTGTGGAAATCTAGAACCAGGAAATGATAATTCCTTTACCATTAATATGATATCTTATACTTTTTATACATATATTTAGACTGTAAAACAAACTAGAATAATAAAATAATAAATCCGGGCTCAATTTTTACAATATATATAAACTCTGTTTCTTATTAAGACATCATTTATTTGGCTTCAAAAAAATTCTTTATATAAAAATTAATGAAAAGAAAAGCAAGATAGCAATGAAAATCCTCGCTCAGACAATACCAAATTATACATGCCATGATATATGTTTGAAAGTAATTTATGAAAATTATATTTTCAGTTCTAAAAATTAATGACATCAGAGTTTGCTACTGGCTGAAATGAAGAAACCTATTAATGGTCTTTAACAATTTTTTGCAAATCAATATCAGAATCAGATGTCATTACATGGAATGATTGATTTAGTGAAACAGATATTGCCAACAATGGAGGTAAATAGAAGCTAAATATAAGAGGAACATCAAAATTTATGACTTTTGATTACAAGCCAAAAAAGTACCAATGGAATTTCATTTGTTAGAGTCTTGGGGAAAAGTAAACTGATCAGAATGAAAAGGCTCATATAGAAATAAAGTTAAATACACACACACATACCCATTTTTTGAAAAAATAGTTTTGCTATTTCTAGTTTGCATTGAGTGGAATTAACTAACAATTGAGATTAGTTCTGAAACATTCCAAGGGAGATCAATGATATGTCTAGATTTCCATAAGAAATGTTCCCCTACTACATCCTTACCTGAATCCCTGAGCAAGTAGGTCCCTTTATCCAATAAAATAATTGCTAGTATTCCAGAGCCTCATTAGAGAGGAAATCCAGAATTAGCATTTTAACAGGAAGCTGTTTGAGAGAAATGCTATGTAGATAATATAATCTGTGTGAGAGATAAACATTTACTTCTCTACGTGGTCTTGGAGTTCTGTCTATGAGTTCATCTGTCTGTTAGGAGTTATCCACTATATTAACTTAACCCTTATAAAATATTCTATATTTTTTATGTTTCTTTTATTATATTTTAATGTTAATACATTTTTTATTAAAGTATGCATACATACAGAAAAGCAAATGGATACGTATGCACAGTTAGATGGATTTTCATGTTATGGACAGCAAGACCAATAAGAATTTTACCAGAGTTGCCTAAAAATAATTGTCTTCTTTTTTCAAGGATATTTTTCCTGAGTCAGGGTTTTTGGTTATTTCTTTTAGTGCTATAAAAAACTCAATCCATTGTTCTCTGATTTTTGTGATTTCTATTGAGAAGTAGCCTGTCAATCTTATGCTTGCTCATTTGAAAAAATTAGGTCTTTTATTCTCATTATTTTTTATACTTTTTCTTCCATTTACATATCTTCTAGTAATTTTCATTGCTCCCTGTCTTCTGTGTCTAATCTTCTGTTAACATGTCCTAAAAGGTTCTTAATTTCAAGTGTTTTAGTTTTCAGTTTCAGAGTCTCCATATACTTTCCCTTTATACATTTTAATTAATTCCTGAAATTCTTTATATTTTTATCAACTTCGTCCATCCCCTGTATCCGTTTTTTTGAAAAAAAATTATCGTAGTTATTTCAAAAACTTAGTCAGCTGACTTCAATTTCTGGCTCACCTATAGGTTTGTTTCTTTGCTTCATTTTTCATTCTCTCTCTCCCTCTTAGCTTTCAGTTCTATCATTTGGTGCAACTAGCAATTTTACTGAATGCCAGATATCAATTTGGCATATAAAATTTTTGAAGCCTTCAGGTAATATAATCGTCCTCTAGGCCAGGGCTTGGCAAACTATAGCTCACGGGCCAAATCTGGCTAGTTTCCTGTTTTTATAAATAACGTATTATTGGAACATAACCACACTCATTCATCTACATATTGTCTATGACTGTATTCACAATAAATTGGCATAGCTAAGAAGCTTCAGGAGGACACTTTATGGCCCACTAAACCAAAAATATTTACTACATGGCCCTTTACAGAAAAAAAAGGCCGCTCTCAGCAGATACAGTAGTTTCAGATCATTTTAATCTAATCAGAAATTTGCTCTAACACAGCTGTGTTGTAGTCCTGGAAAGACCAACTCTATCTATGATCTCGCTCGTCCCTTAGGGTTTTAAATAAGGTCATAGTGGGTTCCCTGAGGCCCTTATTCATAAAAAAATCATATTCTTGTCTCAGAAAACTAACAAAACACTCTGCTTTTTTTTCTGTGGGCTTTCGACATAAGTATTTAGTCTCATCCTCATAGAATCCTAGTATTCAGCAAATGTACTTAGAGAAAAATCAGCTATGTTTGTGACCCTCAGATCTCTGCAATAATATTGACCATTCTATTTTTCTCTCAGCAGTTGTCTTCTATGGGCACATAACTGAACAGTCAATCTTCTGTAATCACCCAGAATTAGAAAATTGCTCCATAGTAAATTTGATGGCCGAAGGTTAGCTCACTTCTAAAAGGTTCTTTTCTCTCAGCAGTCTTAGTTGCTCTAGATTTTGTTTCAGCAACTCTCATTGCATTCTTATAGTTTTTTTCTCTATTATTCTGCTTTTCTAATTGATGAGGAAGGGGAACTAGTCTACTACCAGCTATTCTATATCAGCCAGTGAAAAGCCTGCATTTAATTTTTATCAAATGTTGCTATATATAACAGCCATGTGAAATTGGTTTTGTATATTGCTTTCCTTCCCCCATACCCCTTTTGGACCTGGTTTTCAATTTCTAAATGTTCATCTTATTATATATGTTTTACTTTGTAAACCACCTCACATGTTTCTTAGAAATTGAACAGCAATAAATGAATTTAATGATTAATAGGAAAGCATTAGAAATTTCTGTTCTTTCCATTTAAACGTATTTAAATGCAATATATTTAAATAGAAAGTGAAATGCTGTCCAGTAACAGTATTTATATTGGCTCTTTCACAACCTCTTTCAAAAGAGTCTGACAAAGAAACAGAAACAAGTGATTTCTTATAAACATAGCCCATCAGGAACTTCCTTTGACCTAGAGAACAGAAATCACCTTACCATTCAGTATACCTAGTTATTGTTCAAATTCATTAATATTTCTGTATTCTGTACCATAATATAGTTGTCACTTGATTATCCTTAGTCATAAAATTTTCAATTTCAACTTATTCACAGGCAAGATATCCTTAATACTACTATTGTTTCAGTCCTGATTTTATTATGGTTGGTTTTTAGCATTAAATAAGATTAAGTATGAACATTTCCTTGTCTATCTTAAGGATTGCTTCTTGATGAATGCTCAACAAAGCCTGGACTGTTTCTTCTTATGCTTTCCTCAAAATTATCCCATGTTCTGATACCGTCCTTTCTAACTCCGTTTCGCTCATTTTTCTAATTTTTGAGGTTATTAGATATTATTTTATGTAAATATTTGATTACAATAATACAGTATGAGGGGACTAAAATTTATCAAGAAACTAATATGGCTTAGTTACTGTGCTAGATATATATACATATTATTTTCATTTGAATTCTCTATATTACTCGTATTTAATACATGAGAAAACTAAGCTGAAGAAAAGTTTAATCAATCTCTTTAGATTACTCTCCAAGTTATCATTACCAGACCTCGAAAGTTAACAATAATTATTTAATATGCATAAATACCCAATGGTCATTGCCTGAATTTTCTTATACCAGGGATTCTAATGTATTCTATATATCATAATTGATTAATAGATTCCTCAAGTTTGTTTCAGCTTTTTTTTATTGCTGCATACCAAAACTTCTAAAATTTAGTGGCTTAAAACAAAAACACTATTTTTCTTTTAAGCATCTGTGGGTTGAAAAGAATAAACACATAATTTTCTCTTCTGCATCTGTGAATTGACTTAGTCTTGCTTCTGCAGTTCTCACTTGGCGTTTCCTTCGAGGATACAGTAAATAGTGGTTGGGCTGGAGTAGAAGTATATCAGAGCCAATATTTGTAGGTTTAAGAGAGACAATATAAACATCTAATTAAAATGTTAAAATCTTCACAGACGACTTAAATAAGTCATGTTCTTTCATACTCTCTCTCTTTGTATTCATATATTTATATATTCACAGATTTATTTCAATCAAAATTAATATATTTAAAGAATATAATGAGGTCAACGTAAGGAGCAAAACCATAATTACTTAATATTATTCTTCCACCTTATAGAGAAAGACGGCACTTTATTATTGTCCATCTTCAAGATGAACAGAACAAGGCAAATCCTCCTAAAGGGAGATTTTAGAAACTGCTAAATAAATAATTTTCAAACTAGTGATAAGAGTTTGGAAGCCCTGAGAGTAGAGAGATAATATTGTGCATTTATTTTATTGTTACCTTAATATGGGATAAAGCTGTTAAAGTATGAGATAAGACTAATTCTGGAGGTTTTTCTTTCCATTTAGTTTTTTGAAAAGTATTATATTGGATGGTAGAGAATTCTATTACAAGATACTTTGACTTTCTTCTAAACTCGGATCTATTACAAAGTAGTTCTTTGAGAACAAATTTTTAAAGAGGAGAGGAAAAAGTTAATAATATGAAACTCAACTAAAAATGTATAAAAATTACTTTTTTATTGACGGTCAATACCAAAAAATTGCAAATTGAGTTAATGTTATTTGCTTACATAAGAGAATGTTAAATAACTACCTGAAAATAGGGGAGATTATTGATTAGTGATGTTTCTCATTGGCTTAAGGTCAAGGAATGGCAGCTCACGTGCCATTTATTCACCATCCTTTGTTTATAAATTCTAAGAACTATTTGATGGATTCTGTGTTTTAAAAAGTACAAGATAGTGACTTAGAGTATATTATATGAATTAAACAGACCTGGATTGTAATACCTCATCATTAGTAGCTGAGTGAACCTGAGAAGATTACCTCTGAAACTTGGATTATTCACCCATAAAATGGGAGAAATTAAAACTGTCTCAAAGGACTGTTGATGGTGGTAAATGAGACAAAAAATGTAAAACACTTAGCACAGTAAATGACATATAGGAAGTATTCAATAAATAATACTTCTTATTGCTTGTCCACAGTGCAATTCGAAAACCTTGAAACAGCCCTCATATAGAGTGTTCTCTAAAATGATTTATAGAGAAAATATTTAAATGAAAATATGTGTTTGCTATTTTAAAAGACTAAAACACACTTAATATGACAATAATATCAATTTAAAGTAGGGAAATGTGGTCTTGTAATGGGAGATGAAGGGAAAAATTCAGAAACATTAAGGAACGTAAAATTACTAACCTAGTATCTTAAGCTTTTATTGATTGCTTTCTATGCTAAGAACTTTCTTCCATTTTTATAATTGTGGTTCTAATATAGAATCTTGACCAAATGTAGTGCAAATATTTTTTTATTCTTAATCTCTTTGTTTTTGTTTGGATTTAGAGTAGAGCTCAATATTTAAACTGATTTATGTGTGATTTAGCAAAGAGTACACAAAATCCCCAAACAGATTAAAAACATATTGTCATCAGACTCATGTTAGAACATTCTTTTAACAAATTTTTTTTTTTATAGCTGAGGCTTAATGAACTCTTCCAAGGAAGAAGTTTCTCTGCTTTAATCAGGAGAGAAAATGTTCTTCTATAAAAGTATCTTACTCCAATGACAGAAGAATAGTACTTAGAGACCAATATAGTTATAACCTAGAAAAAGAACAGTTTGGTGTACAATTCCGTTCGCATCTATCAGAATGAATGCATATTTAATAATTTTTTTAGTATTGTATAGAGAAGTAAAAATGCTAGCTAAGAGAGTGATAATGAATGAAATCTTATTATCTTTAGGTCATTGCCTTGTCAAATAATACATTCTAAGATAGATATCCTTAAATTGATATTTATTAATTAGCTAGAGTGTGCTAAGAATCAGTTCATTATACATTCTAAGTAATATTTCTTTTTCATTTTTTTAAGTATTAATTTTAACCTTATAATAAAATGTTATTTCCTGATAAAACTGTGTTGGAGTGAGCCCTGAAGGATTGTTAACCTTTAATCATAAAAATATTTTATCGTAATTCTGAAAAGCGTATTTAAAATTTTTTCCATTTTATCTATCAATAAGGAAATTGGTTAAAAGATAAAAGGGTTTTAAAAATAATGCATATTTGTAGTCTAATATAAGTGAGTTATGTCATGATGATAAAATTTACTTAACTAGCTTTATTACATTAAGATGCATGATACTCAGTTCAATCAAAATGAAAGTACAAGTTTATAGAATTTTACAAAAAAATATTGTTTTATAATAGCTTAAGATATAGAATTTTAATTTTCTTCATGTTTTCTCATTTTAAAATAAAATGCACTTTTAAATATTCTTTTTTTTTTTGCACGAAGTATAAATTTGAAAACAAGGTCCTCATTTGTATATATGTATATACATATGTATGTGAATATATATGTACAAAATATTTTTTTCCTTTCACTATTTCTTTGCAAATCTACTATATTTGTTAAGTAAAGGAATGGTTTAGTTATAGTTTTCTCTGTCTTTTATCATTACATCAAAAATAGGCATTAGGAAAAATAAACTGATAAATTTAGATTTTGGTTATTGTTAAAATTTAAGATGAAAGGTGTTTTGGCAATGTATACCAAGAAATTTTCACTACCATTCAGAATATATTAAAAATAGTAAAATAAAAGTCATTTAATATTCATTCTGTAAATATAACTTCCTTTTCCAGATCATGAAGAATTTTTGCTAAAGAATTCAAGTGCCTTTAATTCTTTTTTCTTTTTAAAATATTTGGTGAGAAACATTCCTTAAATAATTTAATATATGTAATTAATACTTTCTAAATATGACTATTCAAATGTTCTGTTGTTGCCATGATATTCCTGTAAAAATATTTTCACATCATTAAATTTCCTAAATTTAATATCACAGTTGAATAGTAATGCATAATTGGGTTAATTCAAAAACTAATTCTATTTAAAAGCAACTTCTTGTAATAACAAAAGGGAGTTCTCCTTTGGAAAGTCTACTAAGATAATTAATTTTTTTCTTCCATGTAGATTTTAGTATTGTATTTGGGCAATCTATAAATTCAATGGCTCAAACCTTTTAATATATCCTAAGCAGGCTTTTCCTTTACTGAAATTTTTGTCTATCATAAGATCCAGAAGCCTAAATTTATGTTAATTTATATTAACATATATTTGAGTTTCAAACCTTACAAATATCTGACTTCTCTTCTGTGGTAAAGCAAGAAATTTTGACTCTAAAAAGGTGACTTAAATCAGGTTCAAAACTGATTATGGCACATAAATGCCATCTCAAATTTTTATCATTAAAGGAAAACATTTAATTTTACTAGTGAAATGCAGAAGAGTGCATTATTGCAGGAAGTATGCCTTTTAATTTAAAATATTCCATTTATAGTTTTTCTAGAAAATAATGTAATTATTAAAAGATAAGTAAAAATGATCTATCTACCATCTATCTATCAACAATCAATCAACCATCTATCTGTCCATCCACCTACCTACCTACCTAACTATCTACCTTTTTATCTATCCATCTATTCATCCATCCATCTATCCATCTACCTGTTTATCATCTATCTGTCTACTTATAAGCTGCCTCATCTCAAATTTATTAAAACTTTATTTGGCAATTTACTCACAAAGTTGTTTTAATGTTTATGTCTAGCATTATAGTTTATAATTTACCTATTTAGTAAGGCCTTAAAAACTTTTATCGCAGGCATTTCATTTGTAAATGTCATAGAGAACCAAGTTTGCTCTTGAAAATTGGAAATAAATGTGTGGAAATACAATATACAAAACTGGTGTTCTGGACAATAGGACTAGTATATGTGTAATATGAAAGAGTGACTTCTTACTAGTGGATTAACAACTCTTACTAGTGTCTATGAGACGTTGTGAGACAGCGGAAATGGACTCTGAGTTCTAATTATGATCTTAATCATATTTGTGGCTTTAATAAAGTCATATACTCTTTTTTGGATCTCAGTGTTACCACCTGATGAGCAGTGCTAATCCAGGTAGCATACAACTATAAGAATCTGTATATTTTTGCACAAAGAAAGGGACACATAAATACAGTGTTGAATGTACATGATCATGAACACATTTACACTGTTATTTTGTTTTCATTTGTCAACTTCTTTGCTAAACTTATGAATAACTCACCTCTTGGTCTAAGGTCTGCATTTGCTAAATACAAGCCACTGACACATGGATTTTCATTTGTTGGCCAGCTTGCCCTACTGCTGACTGTCAATAATGATGTTTCCTAACAGTCCACAATTATTGAGTTGCCTAAATGTTTGCTTCAAACATTTAGGCAACTCATGCCTTATGCCAACTAAAAGAAAGTGCAATGTTGGCAAGTGTACAAAATATCAATCAGGAAAGTGATCATTGAAAATGCTGAAAAGTGGGACTTGGTTCCATAGTATAGCAGTTAGCACATCTGCTTTACACGCAGAAGGTCCTGGGTTCACTCCCCAGTGGAGCCACAGTCCATGGTCTATGGCCATGCCACCCTGAACAAGCTTGATCCCATCTGATCTTGGAAGTTAAGCAGGGTTGAGTCTGGTTAGTACTAGAATGGGAGACCACCTAGGAAGACTAGATGCTGTAGGCATAAATAATAACAAATAATAATTTTAAAAATGCTGAAAGGTGGCAATTGAAATAAGATGTCAATGCCCCAGACGAAAAAAGACCTGACAGTCAATGAAATGTGGTTTAACATATGGTGGCACTTGGAAGTACAAATTGTCCCTCTAATAAAGAATGAAGGAACATAGGTATAATGATGTGTAGATCTAAAAGCAGAGAATTTCAAGAGAGATAATATCACACATTAAACTCAAAATAAGTTTGGCTTAATTCTATGGCTTTCCTACAAAGTCTTGTCTTTGTGTAAATTATTTTATATTTTTAACATCTTACATAAAAAAATTTGTTTATTTAATGAATAAAAAGAATGAATAAACAAGTATGTCACTTAGACAGAAGGCTATGTTAGAGTACCTCAAACAGTAAAATCCAGGTAATCTGATTTTAATATGGCAAGAATTGCATATGATTAATTTGCTAGGCAATTCAAATTAAAGAATAGCACTTCACAAATTATTAACTAGTCATATAGTTTACAAAACATATTGGTTAAACATAAAATGCTAGTAGTGATGTAATTCTTCAAGGCAATACATTTAAAAGAAATTTTGAGCAAGAATCTAAATGGAGACTGAGAATAAATACACTGGTAAAATAATTTAGTTCAGATTGAAAAAAAATTGAGATGCACCCAAAAATGTGAAAAAGGAAAAAGAAATAAATTAAATTGAATAAGACTCAGAAAGGATAAAATTAGTAAATTGGACTGGAGATTAAGAAAATATTTTTAGAAATTCATGGGTAAATACTTCCATAGCTTAGTAGGTATATATAAATTTTATATCAGAAGCTCATTATATATATGCTTTAGAATGATGGATAGCTCATAAAATGTGTATTTAGTCCTACTCAAATAACACCTATATTATTTTTAGAAACATACTTCAAATAATTTTATGAGTAGATTTGTACACCAAATTGGTAATGCCTGATTTACTTTGATTTAGGGGTAGATTAAATTAAAACAGATAAGCAGGACTCCTTATAGAATATTATCTTATCCAGACTAGCTCAATATGCTGCATTATATATATTACTCAAAATTGAAGTCAGCATATTTGCAAAACTTCAAATTGAATTTTCTGATTTATATTGCTTGCTGCATTGATAGAATTTAGCTTTGGGCATTTCTCTGGTAATTTTCTTCACTGTTTGTCTTTTAATGAGTACTACAAAACAATTCACATTAATTAGAGTCATTTTTATTTATTGTACCATTTATCAACTCTACTACTTGTTTGACCCAAACTGGATTCTTGTGAAACATGATTATTATTATTACTACCAGGACTTCCACTTCCAACATAGTCTTACCGTTACATTGGTAAACACACTCCTGAAGTAAAAAACAGCAGCATCATCATTGGAAACAAGCAATGAAGCATAACAAATCCCACCCTAGGGTTCTTGGAAACACTACCAACTTCCATACTCTTATTCCAGAGCCATACTATTCAAGAAAGTAGAACAGAAGAAGGAGCTGTATTAAAGAAACATATAAATATCACACATGCAAGACATGATGAACTGAAAAAAATAACTTTCAGGCCATACAAACTTTAACGTGAGACCAAGACACGATATTAGAGATGTAAACAGGTTAGGTTTAAATGTCCTCTTCTGTACATTGTTCTGTTTATGTTTATTATAACATATATTTCCATACAAAAGGAATAATATTTTGTAATACTTGGGAGAATATTAAAAAGAGTACATAGGAGAGTACAATCCCATCAATTGCTATAAGGTCATTGTTTTCCTTTGAATATTAATCTCTGGGTCTATGTGTGTGATGAATTTATTTATTTCATATGTATAATTTGTAGTTCTTCATTTCACTTTGGTATAGACACTTTTGAAGACATAACATATCACTTTAAAAAGATGGGTTTTAAAGCTTTCTAATACCCTATTGAGCTTATCATGGCTACTTTTGCATTATGACGTAGTATGGCCTAAAGTTTATCGTGACATTTTGACTAGTAATACACATCATTTGCAGAATGTACATCTATTTAATTACTAGCTTTACTAAACATTTTATTTTGCTATTATTTATATTGATGGAAATTAAGGATTTGTGTTGCATTTATTTTTTATTTTAATTGAGAAGCTAGAATTTTTATTTATTCTTTTAAAACATATGCATTAATAGTTACTTATTTGCCGTATTTGTCACAATATTTTCTTTTTATCTGTTACTTTTTTCTTTGTACTGTAGTATAAAATTTTTTTATTTTATCAACATAATAAATATTATCTTTTGTGATTCTTCTGATTTAACATTTAACATTTCTACATATTTTTTTACATTAATTTTATTATTCAAATCATCTGTTTATTTTTATTGGGGTCAATATGACCAATGAAACCAGGAAGAAACTCATCAAAGTCATAGAACAAGTGTGTTTTTCTTAGTTTAATCATTGTTATTCTAACAGCATTCTTGTTTATACATTTGGTGCCATCCTATTTATTACATAAACATGCATAAGTGATTACTCATTGTAGATTGGACATTTTGTCAATTTGAACTAACCCTATTTGTCTTGGTTGAAGATTTTCCCTTAAATCCTTCTTTGTCTGCAATTAATTTGCCACGTGTGCACATTTTTGCGTTCTTTGACCACATCATTGTCCACCTTTGTTTAAAAGTTTCACGTCAAATTTTGTTTTAGTTGTGTCTCTTCTAAGCAGAATTTATTTGGGTTTAATATCTTTAATTAATATAAGCATCAAAGGAGAGTTAAATCAGTTTACAATTGTTTTCTGAAATGTGCATTTGATTTTCTACTGTATTTGGTCATATTGGTTATTTTACATCTCTTAG
>NW_011888864.1:2974336-2976695 GCF_000151845.1 Pteropus vampyrus | reverse complement strand
ATTGTTTTCCTTTGAATATTAATCTCTGGGTCTATGTGTGTGATGAATTTATTTATTTCATATGTATAATTTGTAGTTCTTCATTTCACTTTGGTATAGACACTTTTGAAGACATAACATATCACTTTAAAAAGATGGGTTTTAAAGCTTTCTAATACCCTATTGAGCTTATCATGGCTACTTTTGCATTATGACGTAGTATGGCCTAAAGTTTATCGTGACATTTTGACTAGTAATACACATCATTTGCAGAATGTACATCTATTTAATTACTAGCTTTACTAAACATTTTATTTTGCTATTATTTATATTGATGGAAATTAAGGATTTGTGTTGCATTTATTTTTTATTTTAATTGAGAAGCTAGAATTTTTATTTATTCTTTTAAAACATATGCATTAATAGTTACTTATTTGCCGTATTTGTCACAATATTTTCTTTTTATCTGTTACTTTTTTCTTTGTACTGTAGTATAAAATTTTTTTATTTTATCAACATAATAAATATTATCTTTTGTGATTCTTCTGATTTAACATTTAACATTTCTACATATTTTTTTACATTAATTTTATTATTCAAATCATCTGTTTATTTTTATTGGGGTCAATATGACCAATGAAACCAGGAAGAAACTCATCAAAGTCATAGAACAAGTGTGTTTTTCTTAGTTTAATCATTGTTATTCTAACAGCATTCTTGTTTATACATTTGGTGCCATCCTATTTATTACATAAACATGCATAAGTGATTACTCATTGTAGATTGGACATTTTGTCAATTTGAACTAACCCTATTTGTCTTGGTTGAAGATTTTCCCTTAAATCCTTCTTTGTCTGCAATTAATTTGCCACGTGTGCACATTTTTGCGTTCTTTGACCACATCATTGTCCACCTTTGTTTAAAAGTTTCACGTCAAATTTTGTTTTAGTTGTGTCTCTTCTAAGCAGAATTTATTTGGGTTTAATATCTTTAATTAATATAAGCATCAAAGGAGAGTTAAATCAGTTTACAATTGTTTTCTGAAATGTGCATTTGATTTTCTACTGTATTTGGTCATATTGGTTATTTTACATCTCTTAGTTTCCTTTCTATTATGATATGAGATTTGTTTCCTTTCTATTATGAGGTTTGTTTCCTTTCTATTATGATATGAGATTTTTCGGTCTACTACTGATTGTAGAAAGAGAGATGCCAGTGAGGTCAGATCAACATTACTGTGGCTGCCTCAAAGAGCAACAAAGGAGAGCAGCTGGTAATATTTATTTATTTTCTTTGTTTTGCCTTTTTTTGTATTGTAAAATAGCAGATATTATAGTTTTCATTTTGAGGACAGACAGTAGGAATGTGTTTTCTGCCTCGTTTTTTTTTTTTTTTTTTTGTGGTATTTCAGACGATATGTGTTTTTATTTATTTATTTATTTTACGCTTAGGTTCACAGTCAATATCATCTGCCTTGTATCTTGACAGTGGAACTGCTGTATTTCTAACAACTAAAAATGAAATGGGATTCTAATCTTGTTTCTCAATGGTCGCATTACATTTGTAGGTGAAAATGCCTCCTTTATTCTGTAAAAAGCATTATTATAGATTCCGGGTGATGTAGTAATGTGAGCCTTCATCACTCTGTTTTTCTATAGCCCTTTAGGATATACAGCAGTTATTTCAATCCTTTTTCCCTATCTTCATAATACTAAACCTTACATGTAGTCCCTAACTTCTAGGAGATACACTTGGTATTAACATCATAGAAATAACTCGAAATAATCAAATTAATCCCCAAGTTTCTCAAATTTCCATTATGAACACTTCAGAATTATCTTGTCCTTCTTAGTAAACATCTCTGCCCTGTCCTAGACATTTCTATTTCATTCTGGACCACAGAGTCTTTGGCCTTCCCAGGGACCTTACACCCCAATCACACTCTGCCTCTCTGATATTTCCAAAGTCTTCTGCTTTGTTCACTCCATTTTATTAGCTTTTATATTTTAATAAGTTTTCTCATTTATAAAACAAAAAAAATAAAAATAAAACAAACCTTAACTTCACAACACCCCCTCCAACTTTCGCCTTAAATTATTCTTCGCTTTCACGTCCAAACTTCTTGTTTACACTAAATGAGTCGCTTATCTTGACAACCTTACTCACTCACTCCTCAGTCTTGGTGGGTACCCGCCATTTGATTTTTCAGCACCCCTTCTTTGGCTTGGATAGTACTTTCTCCCCATTTCAGTGAAATTACTTTTTCTTAGCCTAATGCTAGAGGTTCTGGAGAGAATGAGATACATGGTATCCTAACCATGTCATTTGTCTGTTACCTCATATAAGGCAATGCAACAAATGACTCTCAAACTCAGAAGTT
>NW_011888864.1:2955842-2973111 GCF_000151845.1 Pteropus vampyrus | reverse complement strand
CTTGGATAGTACTTTCTCCCCATTTCAGTGAAATTACTTTTTCTTAGCCTAATGCTAGAGGTTCTGGAGAGAATGAGATACATGGTATCCTAACCGTGTCATTTGTCTGTTACCTCATATAAGGCAATGTAACAAATGACTCTCAAACTCAGAAGTTTTGTTCACTGTGACCACAGTTTGGTTGAATGTTACTGTTTTAGGATGAGCTGCAAATGAGAAGATCTGCTTCAGGCTGCACGTCTGCTGGGCTTGGCTCCTGCTGCACGTGGGCTCAGGTTTGTGTTACATATGTTCATACTGTGGCTCAGGATGAAGGGTCAACTCCTCAGAAGAAAGTCCTCCAGTCATGATGGTTTATGTGTGAGAGAGCAAGCTTGACAGAGCCAGCATATTTTAAGGTTCTGCTAGTTCCAGGACCACCGAGATCCATTTACCAAGGATAGACATATGGCTGATACCAAAGTCAAGGGAAAATACCACAGCCGACCACCACTGTCGCACAGTTAAGACCATTCCAGGGACATAGGGAGAGGTGTTGGATCTTTTGGACCAATAACACAATCTAACCTCTCAATTCTTACTGGGCAGAGTTTATCAGTTTAGGAGCAGAACCTGAAACAAGCTGTAGGGGTGCGGCATAATATGCATTCAGATCAAAGTTGGATGACAATTCTAGCTTGTAAATTTTTAAACAAATTTTAGCTTAGTGAAAGATTTAATCTCTTGCTGGTAATCTGAAAATTTTTGGTCACCTCCTCTGGCTACTATTTCTCCTAAACTTAGAGAAATCACATTAGAAAGAATAACACTTATGCATACACAAAAGTCAGAGATTAAATGCAGAAAGTGTGTGACATCCAAGACCCCAATTCCAGTTATTCCTGAGGTCCATGCATACTTGCACCTTAACGTTAGTAAAGTAATGCAGAGTACGCAGATGCTTCACATCTAACCGTGAAATGCTCACACTTAAACTCACGTCATCCTTCAAAATACCTTCACTTCCTACCATCCCTCCTTCATGTAAGAAACTTCTGTCATTCACAAACTTGGGTGTGTTTTAGACTCTTTTTTTGGCCCTCATTACACAATCTAATTGCTCACCAAATCTTGCAAATTTTACCTCTTAAATATTACCTTTCCAACTACTCCCTTTTCTCCCATTGCCATTTTTCTATTTCAGGTTATTTTCATTTTTGCATATTGATTGCCACTGCAATATCTCCATAGTTTTCCTATTATCAGTTTGATAACTTCCAAACTGTATTCCATATTGCTCTGAGAATTCTGTTTCTGTCATACTAACAATATCCTGCACTGATGAAACATTTTCAATGCTGCCTTTTGCTCTTAGGATCAAGTCTAAGCTCCTCATGACACTTAGTGAATCCACTGTGATCTGATTCTTATTCTTCTCACTCTTCCCTCATCATGCTTTACTAGCACTCTATTCTTAAGGTATAATGAATATGTAACAAGTGTCTTATATGTGTTGTCAGTGCTGAGCTGATCGAGAAGGGAAGGTTTTGGTGCTGAGACGCCCAGTTGGAAGAATGCACAAGGGGTTGACATGAGAATGAAACAGCAGGCACCAACTTTATTGTGGGAAATGTGCTTCTATTGCAGGAGTGCAGTTCTATTGTGGGGAACACACTTCTGCTTCTGCTCTCCTTCTGCTCCTTAGGGGACCACATGGGCTCCACATATATCAGAGCACAAGAGTGGCATTCATCCACACATGCGTGATACAATAAGCTAAATTATGTTTACATATGTAAGGCACAGACGCCCTACTACACTAATATAACATTCTAAATCTGGAGTCCTATTCCTAGCCGCGAGCCTGGATCACAGCCAGACCTGGGACCAGCCAGGCCTGGGACCCACATGTGTAAATGCCCTATCTTGTCTCAACTCCTTCCATGAGCATTTACCTCTCATTGCAAATCATCCACTCACTTTTTCTTCCACTCACAGCTTTGCCTTATAGAGCATTATATAGGATTCAGGCTTGTGCCGAATGATTCCTGGGAGGAATTCAGGAAGCTATGAATGGTTCCAAATTGGATAGTTTCTATATGCAGAAGGAATTTAGAAACTATGTATCTTAAACATTTTATCTAGGAAGAAGAAGAATTAAAGTGGGCTGGGTTTGTCATTGGTAAAAAGCAACGATAGTCCATGTGAGACAAAAGCTAGGTTTGTTCAATCATAGTTTGGGTTGTGGAACACTTTGTCATTGTCTTGTTCCAAACAGGCTTGCAGCATCCCTTATTTGAATGTTATTTGTATTCAGTCAAGAATACTTTATTCTGGCTGCATGCAGTGCTGTTTTTAATTTTCTCAGAAGTGATTATGCATCTCCTCCACAGTAATACCTGCTTGGCCATGAGTCTTCCCTTGATCAATGGACTATGAGTAAAAGTGATATATATGAGTTGTGAGGAAAAACTCTATGACCACCATGTTTTCTACGCCATTTCTTTTTTCTCTCTGTTGAGGAGACCCATGATTTTTCAGAAAGAGGCTGCTCTCCTTAACTGGGTCTTGGCATAAAGATAAAACAGAGGAGAATCACAGCTTACATTGAAGGACATATAATGCAGCTGCACAACCAACCTTGGCTCAAGTGAGCTCTGAGATATGAGTTGTTTGGTTCTGTGGTATTACTAAATCCAAGCTATATGTCATATAAAGTCATTAAAATAAGTTATTGTCTACTAATAAGCATTATATGAAAATTGCCTAATTTATATTTTCTGTTTTCTTCAAAATAATTGCATGCTATCATATTGATTACAGATTCATCTCTCATGCACAGAGTCTGTAAATAATATATAAAACTAAATTTCCAGCATTTTAGTTTACAATAGATAAATATCACACTAGATTATTCTGTCAACAATGTGTATCATTTATAGAGAAATATCACTGCCAAGAAGGATCCAAGTCCTTATGATCTGTGCTTACTATTTTTATAGGCAAATCTACAAAGGAAGAAAAATTCTGATGGAAAAAAATGCTCAGAAAACATGGAATCATTACACAATCATTTAGGTCAATCAAATGTTTATTTGCATTAGACTAAGAGGCAATAATCTTTAATATTGAATGACTTCAGCAGGAATGGAACACTCAAAGTTGATTGTTTTTCTCTTCCATAGACAACTCATGGCTGGATATTGACCTTAACATTTTCACTAATACAGGATATTACGATGTGACATAAATTGTCATCTATTTATTCACACCTTTATATACAAGTATGAACATCTGGAGACTCGAATCATGACTTTTCATTCAGCACTCTGATGACAAAATATATATTTTCATACTATTGGAAACGTATTTTCCTAATTCCTTCTTATATGAATTGCTAGTTTTTTTTTTTTAATAGTGGCATTAAACTCTCATACAATGATTGCATATTTGTCACCATCTCATTTCTTTGTACATTCATAAAGCACCTCCCATGAGACAACTGAACATGGATTCTTTGTGAAATGAAGCTTTTCAATCAGGCAGTTAAAAAAATTATTACCACCCCAGCAGATGGAACATCAGTAATTTAGTACTAATCAGCTCAACTGGTGTTACAGAATTTCTGCCTTTAATGTTCTGTGCCTTCACTGTGTATGATTTACATCTAAACTGAGAAGAGCTTCAAAAGCTGGCAGCCATCAATAGCTGGTTGATGTTATCTCCCTGTCATTAGTGCTTCCATTGTCAGCGGTCTTTGGCTCAGGTGACTAAGTATTGTTATAGAAAAGAGTACACCTATAAAAGAATTTTTCCTTAAATAAGCCAGATTAAGACTTAGTAGAAAAATGGTGCACTGTGTGTCTCAGACCACCAAGTGACCACACCATTATTCTGTCAGCCATCAAGGACAAATGAAACAGATAAAGATAGAACACCTACACATAGAGTCACTGTCATCCAGGAAGAAGGTACCAGAAACTCAAAGACTGGGTCAGCCAGGAATTAAGTAGCTGTCGATTTAGGCATACATACATGTCTAAAGTTTTAATATGGTAAAGGTTTGTTTAGTATGGTAAAGGTTTTGTTCCACACATTTTTGAAAAATTACCAATTGAAATCATTCAAAAATAATATAACTTACACTGGGTGCTAGCTTTGGGAAAAATAGCTATTTTATTCTTTTTTTTGAACTTCATTTCAAGATGTTGTATTCCCCAATGTGATTACATTGAGCAGATGTTCAATAGTTTATCCACTTTCTTTTAAATGCCTGAATTGAAACATTTTATCCACACTAAACTTCTTTAATTTCCTTTCAACTCCTAAAGTGGAATTTGCATTAAGTAGAATCCCAAAGGAATTTAGATCCTGTGATCTAAGGACATGCTGTTTTTGTTTAATTTAGCCACAGTTTTGAAAGGCATGGGAGAAGCATCCAGGATGTTGATTCATAAATGTTAAGTAGCATAGTGCTTTATTATTTTTTTTTTCAGTTGTACTTCAGTAAGCCCTCTCTAAAGGGAAATGGAGTTAAATTACTTCTAAACAAATACCAGCAATAGCTATAACTTGGTAATCTGATATCAATCTGATAGAGACAAGCTGGCTCCTTCATTTGATGATGGATGGAAAAAAAAAAATAACTTTAGAGCTAAAGCCATTGTAAAATGTGGCAATTATCTCAAGATATGAGTGAAGATAAACACTGTCCACGCCAACTATGTTCACAAAATTATTTTTTTGTGCTACTATGCAGCACTGTTGATAACTAAACCTACACTCCCATCAAGAATCAAGATTCAGCTGCTTTTTTAAAAAAATTGTATATATACATAATTTGATACAAAAATGCAAGCCTAACAATTTCTAAGAAACAACTGCTGGAAAACTGGCTTTTATAGGAATAAGTATATTTGCTTTGTACCGATGGGATAAGGGTTGGGAGGAAGGAATCCATGGAATCTATTAAACTTGTTTTTACTTTTTACGATGATCATGCTGAAATGATCTGTTCAAATTTCACTGTGGTTATAGGTCACTGTTGTGTGAAAGTGCTGTTCATATGTACATGGAGGTCAGAAAAGCTGAACTCATTTTAGAAGGTTGTTAGACTCTCTACAACCAAATATAACTGAATACTACATAATAAGTATGTTTTAATTTAATATAGAAAATCTCAAACATATATAAAATTAGAGTATATAATGAGTCCACATGTATTCATGAGTCCCTGCATCAAAATTTTAAAATCTTATCCAACATCATTTTACCTATATCTTCATTGGCTATCTTGGAATTCATATAAATTTAAAACAAATCCAAATATAATTTCATTCTGTTTATAATCATTTCAGTAACTATCTCCAAGAAGTAAAGTTTGTAATAACAACAACAAAATATATTATTCATTTTCTTTGTAAAAATCTCTTAAAATCATCAAATATCTAATCAGTATTTAAATTTCCCCACTTGCTCCATAAATGATTTTGTTTTGCAGTCCATTTGTTTGAATCAAGATTCAAAAAGGCCATCTATTGTAATTGGTTGATATGCTCCAAGTTTTTTAAAATATATTGGTGCCTTCTTGCTCTCATGTTTTGTAAATGACACCGAGAAATTTGTCCCATAAAATTCCCCACGGTCTAAATGTCTTTTTAATTTTATTTTTAGATTTTCTTTATTTATACTGAGAATAGCTTGAATGGGAGACATCATTGTCATATTCAAAGTTTATAATAAATTTACCAATCAAATGCCCCTTATTTTTCATATAGAACAAAATGTATCAATAAATGGCAAGAAGCTGTTATTCTAATGCTTGAATAAATGTTTTGCCCCAACTCTAACACTTGCTTTATTATGCATTTTTATCAGTTAACTTTATAATAGTTGACATATTCAGTTATTTTAAATAAAGCTACAAACACTAAAAAAAATAAATTCTATGAATGATTAACATTAAATTACTACTTCAGTTGACTTTTTTTTAATTGAGGTATAACTGACATATAACATTATATAGTTTCGGGTGTGCGACATAATAATTTAATATTTATATACTTATAATTGTAAAATGATCACCACAATAAGTTAATATCAATTTTTCTGATTTTATTTTTTGTGTCATAGTTTGTGTTCTCTATCTTTTGTTTTTCTGTAAATTAGTAGATATCTGGTCAGAGTAAGGCTTGATTTTTTTTTTTACAAGATTATTTCATCAGTGATTGTTTATATCAGAAGATAGATATCTTATTGATGACCATATGACTAATTTTTTTTGTATTTCTATCCCCTTGATTTAGCTAACACTGCCAAACCTCCAAAAAATTGTTTTACAGTCTTTGAAGTCTCACAACAGAAATGTCAGTTATTAAAACAATTAGTTATTTAATTCAAAAACATTTGAGGGTATATCATGTAGTAAGTAAGCACTATCCTCTTAAAAAGGTACAGGATTAGGATAAAAGATAGTCTCTGCCCTAAAGGATCACATTTCAGTGATATGAAGATACATGCAAGCAAAAACTCTATCATTGCATAGTTTCTTGAGAGGTCTGAGTCTAGCAAGATGAAGCCATTTGGTCTAGGGAGGAATTGGGAGCAGAGATCTAGTCTGTGGAAAAAAAGTCTTCCTGGAAATGAAGAAACAATAGAACAAGACATGTTTGGCATGACTGAATAATGGAGTTTATATAACATCTACTCAGCTAGAAATTGATGTAAGAGTCTATAGAGAACACAGTAGTTTGTTAAATAGGAAAAAGATATAATCACATGTATGTTTTAGAAAGAAAACTAGCATGGACATGTAGGAATGATTAAATTGAGAGAAATTTGGCTAAACCGAAAGGAGATAAATTAGTTAAGAAACTCTTCAATATAACCACTGATTAGATAAGGCTAGAAGTATAGAATCCAGTAGAAGGAAACTGGGAAATCTGAATTCAAGTACAAGTTACTATAAGGTCTCAGACTCTGCTCTATACAGCTTAACCTTAGACAAACTACCTTACCTCTCAGCATCTGCATCTTCTTATCTATAAACTGGGTAAATTGTATTACTCAAGAGAGATTTGGTTTCCCGTGACAACAAACTCATTGCAAACTTGCATAAAGAAAAAGGAATTCATTGTGCTGTGTGAAATAATATTCAAGGGAATATCTGAAGTGACTCGATCCAGGGAGTCAGTGTGTAATCAGAAACTGGCATTTCTCCATCTCAGCTCTATCCGCACCTATATGAGCACCATCCCTGAAGAAGTGACATTTTTGCAGCAAGTTCCTGGAGTGCATCATCATCCTGAAGTCTAATAGAAAAGGAAGAGATGTTGTTCCTTAAGAGTGTATATAACAGTTGTAGATCTGTATTCCTTTGGCCTAAATGGAATTAGTTGCACAACTCTGAACTAACCCCTTGGATGGAAGCTTGAGACTTACTAATTTACTTATTCCATGACCACCTTCAAAAATGAGATTGAGTGACTCCTAAATGCAAGGACAAAGAGCCAGGAAGTGGCTCCTCTTAATAAAAAATAAATAAATTAATTAAAAAAAATAAAAAACAAAATTGAGTATTGTCATAAGAGAAACAAGGAACAAATACTGAGCAATAAAGTGAAACAAATGTCTACTACCAGATAATGAAAGTAAAAGAAAAAAATTGCCTATTGAGAGGTAGCACCTTCTTACTATTCTGTCATGTACTCTTAGACCACTTTTTTTGCTCTGGCGATTGCTAGGGCAACTTGGATACATAGTCAGTCTGACAAGTCCTTACCCCGGATGTTCTATGTATCCTTTATTTTTTGCCTCAGAGATTGTGGCAGACACAGATACATGTTGTTTACAATCTTCTCAGGAAAGAATCACTGTCTAGATATAAGGAGGGTGATTAGCTGAGAGACGCTGACTATAAGTTCTTTCGGAATCTACTTTAGCTTTTCAGTCAAAGTCACGTTATACTCTACGTGGTTATTTAGAATTACTCCAACTCTAAGTATATGAGAGAGAATATAGATGTTTGCATACATTCATGCATTTCATCTACCTACATATGTACAATGGATAAATGGAAATTAAAGTACTTTTCATATGTTGTCAGAATTACTGAAGCAATGAAACCTCAGGCCAGGTTAGGAAGAAAAGTAAAGGAGAGTCACTTTATTAGAGTAAATTCAAAATCTATAAGACCACATATAATAATGTCATCTACAAAATATAACTTATATATTGGCAGAAATTCAAGTAGAGTATATGAGATAGTTAAATAAAGATAAGAAAGACTTGGGACTTAGAAGTTAGTGGCAAATATATTTTAAGAGTGAAATTATAAAGTAAAATGAATTTCAAAACAGAGGTTCTGCAGTTAATGATAAATTTAAATTTCTGCATTGAAAAATTTTGGAAACAACTCTGTTATTAACCTTTCTTGAAATATAAATAATATAGGACGATGAGCATATTTAACTCAAAGAGACAATGATGAAAGCTGTATTCTGAGGAGGAATTCAAGTATTGATTAAGTCAACGAGAAGGAAATTCTCTGGTGAAATTAAGAAATAGAACAAAAAATACAGTAAAAATATTTGGTAAGAATATTAGCTGTAATGTTTGTGTTAAAGTTAAATAATTAAATAATGGAAAACAACAAAAGAAAAAGAAAGAAATGTTTTAGATTTTACTCAAGACGTCATGGATAGAAAAACATGGCTCGAACTTTCTGGCCCGGAGATTCCAGATGGGGTTATGATGCCAGGTTGCTTCCAGACCAGGACTGAAAGTATTGAGGTCACTGGACACCCACGTCTTCCCACATGTTTGTCAGCCCCGAGGCTAGATTTTGCTATCCATTTATGTGTTATTATTCAATCAGCAAACCACATTTGAGTACTTCCCCTTTGTCAAGTGCCATCTAGTTGAGGATATAGCATGACTTCACTCCTACTTTGAGGATTTTACAGCCTCTTGCAGGAGATAAACAAGTAAACAAGCTAGAGATTACAGAAATGAGAGATGCTAGAATTGCCAAAGTGAATCATGCTATGGGAACACAGAGGATTGCCTACAAACCCAATCATGTGCAATTAACAAAGACTTTGTTTGGAACTAATGTCTGTTTTGAAAGGTAAGCAGGAGCCAGCAAGGTCAATGAGCAAAATCTCTGTGGTGGAGAAAGCATTTATGTATATATTTTTAATTTTACACATTGGGAGACACCTGTACAATGCTTCAGAGATGAATGTGGCATATTAGGGAATTTTAAGTAGTCAATATAGCCAGAGTCCTTATGAAAATGAGGAAATAAAGGCAAAACTTGTGACACAGTAGAAAAACAAAGCAACTCATTGAGGGCTTTGCTTACCAGGAGAAAGAATTTTAACTTTGTTCTTTAGAAAAGATCTTTTAAGCAAGGAAGGGACATAAGAACATTTGATTTTATAAAGAGTACTCTGGACATTTTTCACAATGTACTCTGTACAGGTATGTTAGGTACAGTTGAATATCATTTGTCTTATTCCAGATTGCCTTCTCTGATAGAGACACGAAGATGGAAAAAAGTAGATTGGAGAGATATTGTCAGGTTTCTAGCACATTTGGAAAGCATTGTCAGTATGCCATTGTATTTGCTATATTTATGAAAATAAGAAGAAACGAATATAAGCAGTATGTAACCTCAAAATGTTTGTTTTAGAAATATTGATAATGCAAGGGCATTTTTTTTAAAAAAGAATTGACCATGGAAAGATAAAACAGAGACTCATAGAAACACAATTATCTAGCAATGTAGAAATTTACTGCACCATTTTGTCTTGAATTTTTTCATGATTTGAGAAATCCAATACAGAACCAAATATAAATTTCTCAAATATCAATTTATTATTGTTTTATTTACTAATAAAACTTTAACAAATTAGAATAAAATTGTTAGTTTCATTAATATGTGTATATTAATATGCTTATATCTCTGCATATATACTATTTACATAATACACACATATATTATATAGATGTATAAAAATAGATATGTCAAGTTTAAAAATTTGTTACTGGTAGGCTTTAAGATTACTATTATGCTATATAGAACATAGATATCAATCCTACACTGGTGCTGTTAAAAATTAGGATGCAAATAGCATTTTCCATGTATCCTTTCCCCAAAACACTTTTATTAGCCTTAAAGATTAAAAAAGCTATTTGATTAGTACTTTTTCAGCACTGTCTAAACATTAAGACAATCTAAGCTGATATAAAATAACTATAATATAGTAGCATATTTGAGGGCTTAATTTGTGCCAAGCACATGGTTAACCAAAGTACATTTAATCTCTCATTTAGCCCTTACAACATACCCATTGCATGGTACTCATAATCACGACATTTAACAGATTTTTATTTATTAATTTATTTAGTTAGTTAAAGTATGTTTATTAACCAATAACTGTGTCATTGAACAAAATATATAAACATCTCTTCTCTATTGGTGCATATATTCTAGCAGGGAGAGATAAACAATAAACAATACAATTATTAATAATGACAAGGTCTAGCTTTGACCAAGAGGGTGACTAAAATTTAGACAAACTGAGGTTTAGATTAACTGACTTTTACAAAGTTAAGTGCAGGGATGCAGACCCAGGGTATCTAACTGTAGATCTTGTACAATACTGCTTCAAATTTTCTATTTTCAAATCTCCTATTTGCTATAGACTAATATCAGTTACCTGGTAACTTCTCTTTGCTGGTATTACTGCCAGGAAAAGGCCATTATGATGTACAACTTTCCATTTATTTTGAGAAATGCTGGAAAGTTTTAACCCCAGGAGGTCTTTCAATGAATCCTCAGAGTCATGCGCTGCCACCAGTGTAAGCTTTCAAATCAAACTTTAACACTCAAAGGAGTTTGAAGTGAGGGTTTAGCCAGGAGCTAAGTTGCTTTTAGAATTTTACTTCTTAACATCTTACTCTTCCAACTTCCAGGAAATGCTCTTCTTTTTCATAGCACTCTCAAATTTAAAATGCGCATAGGTTAGTCTTGGAATTGTTTATGTCTGTATTCCTAATGCAGATTTGTATCATTGACTAACATTGTAAATTCCTGCAGCACAAGAGCTGTTTGTATCTAAACCATGTTTTATTTCTCATAACTCAGTGTGAAATGTAAAGTTGCTTAATAAATGGTATTGATAATAACAGTTATTTGAATTTCTTAAAGATTAAAATCATTCTTATAATTACCGAATGGTAAACAGTGGTTAGGGAGGGGATGGGAAGAAGAGAGAAAAGTTTTATGCCTATGAATGAATGCTATACAATAATAAACTAAAAACAGTTCTTTGTAACAATTATTCAAGTAAAAATCACTTGACTCTTTTCTTCTCAGTTTTCTGAATTGAGACTCAAAGCTAAGCCAAATATTAGTGAGTGTGATCATGAATACCAATCATGTAATCTGTTTGTTTTTTATAACTTCTGTAACCATGTTTTAAGACAAGTTGTTTTGTGTTTTGTTTTGTTTTATTTTGTTTTGTTTTGCTTTTATTGTTATAAAGTAAAGGGGGGAAAATTCCTAAGGGAGAAATCTTATTTTATCATCTGCTTCATAATGAAGGTTTTACTTTAAAAATGTTAGTAATTATTTGGTTTGGCCAGAAGTCATATTTCTTAAAATCATTTTCTATTATCTTAAAAGTTCTAGGACAGGTTCTATTAAAAAATGTCTACAATAGCATTTCACACTGTAAATGTGGACCTACTGAGAATAATCAGTTACAGACATCTAAAAATCTTTGTTTCTTATATCCAGATATATTCTGCATCACGCTGTTGCTTCATATAAAGCATTTCAGGGGATTCATAAAACTATGTTTAATTGCAGAAAATTAGGCTGAAATTTTGAGGTTTAATAAAGTTTCTAACCGCTCTTTTTTCAGAGCTGAAAGTGACAAAATGAAAAGAAAAAAGAAAGGAAGCAAAGTATCAAGAGAGGGAGGGAGAGAGGGAAGAGGAAATAAGGGAAGGAGAGGCATTATCCTGGGATGCTAATATGTAACTCCAGAAGTTATAAAAAAAAAATAATAAGTAAATGGAAATAAACAAATATAGAGTATATCTAATGAATTCCCAACTTGCGAAAGCAATGGTTTAAAGATGTAAGTCACAGAGATGAAGATAGATTTGGATTGGATGGTTTAACAAACAGAAACTGAATGTTATAGTGATGCATTTAGGGAACAGTTGTCTCACTCAAAAAGAAATCTTATACAAAAGACTTTAAAAGATTCTGCAGAAAATCTGTGCAGCAGGATTTTTTTTGTCTAGTGACCAAAAAATGAGAAAAGGTGGAGATGTGGCAGGAGAAGGTCATCTCTGAGAAAATGGTAACATCCAAAATAATAAAAAATAAAATAATTAAATTAAATTAATAAATAAAATTAATAAATTAAAACAAAATAAAAACTTTGAACTATACTTCAAGTAACAAGAAAAATAATAAATTTACCATATATTTTCTCAATATGTTTAAAGAGAACATTGTCTATATAAGAATGGGGATCAGGATCAGGAAGAATAGAATCTAGTCACTTGGTCAATGAGTTACATGGAGATGTAATAATGTAAATTAATTACATGCTGAATAATGAAATAAACGCTCTATTTATTGATCGGAAAAAATGCTACCAGTACTGTGTAAGGTTCAGATATTCTAATATAATTCTGGAGCACAGATATTGTGCTTAACATGTGGGAACTGCAGCTCATAAATGTGATTATGATATAAAATATATAACGTGCCAAAATCAAGATACAAATCTAGTTCTTCATGAGTGCAAATTCCATGTTCTTTCTATTATAATAGATTCTGTTGTGTACTGAAGGACATTTAGGTATGTGAGAAAACATTATCAAATAATTGAAAGATAAGATAAATACTATAATATAACCGATAAGAATTAAAAATTCAAGAATCTATGGTGGGAAGAAGCTTGAATGCTAAATTATCAATTTCCTCTTTGAACTTTAGTTTCTACCTGAAGGTTTTGGTGTCATGTGGACAAAGTTCAAGATTGATACATTTTGATAAAATTAGCTAGAGCCATGATATTAATATAAACAATACCTTAAGTTAAACTTAAGAAGAGTCTGGAGGTTTTGGCTAGAAATAAATAATAAAAATTTATTCAAAGGTCTTAGAATTTGCAAACTGAAAACACAGCTAAGCAAAAACCCAAAAGTGTTCCAAAGAAGCAGAAAAGTTAGGAGTTCTTATAGAAAAAGTAGATTATTGCAAATAATCAGTTCTGAATTCTTAGCTTTAGGATTGGTCCAGGATGGTTATCAGTCAGTCAGATGTCAGGTGGTCTAAATGATGGATTCTAGGTAGCCTGGAGGATGGGTGCCAGGAGGTCTAGACACATCTGGTGGCCTAGAGGATGGATGTCAGGTGGTCTGGATAAGTGAATCCTTCAAAGTGGTAATAGGAGGTTTATTTGGAGATCTGATATATATATATAGGCATTGATGTAGCATTGGAAAGTTCAAAAGTTTGTTACCAGGCTAGTTAAAATAAGAATACAATTGTTTCCTCATGCCTCAACCAACTTAATTTTTGTAATATAGTAGCTTGTCTACAGTGACTTCATTTTATTTCTTTACTGCATTCCTCACAAGGATACCCAATATCAACATCCTATATTGCTTAATACATTTTACATGGACAAATCACTTTTCCAAAATAATTCATACCAGCATTATTCTACACAAATATGTCTCAGATATGCCCCGATGGTCATGAAGTCTAAGTCAGTGTGCATAGATCTGTCACCTATGATCATGATTTTATTTAATTAGTCTTCGCCCTTCTCATTAATTTTAACGTTATTTATTAATTTTCTTCTTAGAAGGCATTATGCTAATAGTGATAACAAGTATGTCAAATCTTTCCCAGTATAGTAAAAAAGAAATTTAAAGCATATGCTTTAAGAAATTTTAAATAATTCCTTGAAGATTATAGATAATGTATGCAAGATGGCATGTTTGAGTTGAATCACATATACCAAAGTTAATGGAAATGACACTGATTATACTGAGATTGGAACTAGCTGCATTTGCATTTTACCCCTCAGCTCTATTACCCTTTATCACCACTTTGAACCTCTTAAGGTTCTTTATTAATTGCTTTAAAACTTTATATGTCAATAATAATTCCTGCAAAATCATTTAAGGTTTTTAAAGATATTTTACTTAATTTTATTTTTTATAAGAACCCACTCCATTGTCCTATTTTTACTTTAAATTGGCAAACATTAAGAATTTCCCACTTGGGAAGAAATACAAACAAACCCCTAAATAATATAAAATTTCTGTAAAACCACTTGATTACTTTTTATTACTGGTTTATTGCCAAATATCATTAACACTTTCTAACTTACAAAAGAACAGATAGGACAGTATGGGGATTTATTTTACCTCCAAAAAACATGTCATTGCATTGAAATAATTTGTCAACTTTATGAAATATAATCTAGGACCTAGAATTTAGGCAAATTACTTATCCTAAGCCATCAATAATTATAATTCATTTTTAGCTGCATGAGAGTGTTATATATATTTAATAAAATAATAATTTAAAGAAACTTAACACTTAGAAATCTTCAGCAGTCTAATTTTGTAACTATTATTTTTATTCCAAATACTCTCTCTCAATTATCCCCTTGAGACTATCATTGCTTTTAGTAGACTTTGAAAAACTGACTTTATTAAAATTGAGTACTTAAATGACAATTTCCTAATTCAAAGTTTAAAAATTTTTACCCATAGTGTTAAAAATAAGCCTGTGTTGAGATTTAATCTACAGTTTGTGATTCTAATTTCTTTAAAACAAGCTTAACCTTTTCAGAAATAATGTTATATCATATCTCACCGTGAATTGTTGTCATCTGAACTTCCTACAACTTGTGCTCAGTTTGGGGAGAACAACATTCCTGCCAGTAAAGGTGAGTCAAGGAAAACTGAGAAAGTAATTAAGGAATGTCAAGGGTAAGTATATCTGACATTAAAATATCCCGACTCTCCTGCTGTGAAAGCGACTGTTGTGGAATCTGGTAAGCAGCCTCATTAATGAGGGTAATTATCTCCTCTTGCTTCTTAACTATTGTTAATTTTTGAAAGTTCCTTAGCAAGAGCTTGCCAGAAGTTGTAATGATACTGCCATCAAGGTCATTAAGCAGACATTGAACATTCTGAGGTGAAGTACACATGCAGAATATTCTTTAAAAATTTTCTGTTTATTTATTTGAGATTTTAAACATTCCTGAAGGTAACATAGTATCTTTCATTTTTATGTCTCACCTAGATAATATCTTGAAAGATTTAAAATGACGGCACTGCTTGAAAAGTGATCTAAAATAAAATAAAGGAAAATATTTTGGGATTTTTTCCATCTTTTCAGTTGTTAGTGCTCATGAATTCGAAAGATTTGGAGAACAGAATTTAATAGCTCTCATGACTTTCTGTGATATTGTGATTTATAATAAGAAATATATGTATTTAGTCTTTCTCCTGCTTCTGGCATGAGACTCCTAAAAGCCTTGGAATTCCTTAAGTGATGGGAGGAGCCAACCATGTCATTAGAGGGTTGGAGCTTTCAATTCCACCCCCTGAGAGGGTCTAGAAGTTGAATCAATCACCAATGGCCAGTGAGTTAATCAATCATGCCTATGTTATCAAGTTCCAAAGAATCCAAAACGATGAGATTCAGAGGTCTTCTGTGTTAGCGTACATGTGGAAGTACAGGAAGATTGGTGTGCTTGGAGAGGGCATGGAAGCTGTGCACTCTTTCCCAGATTCATTGCCCTATGCATCTCTTCCATCTGGTTGTTCCTGAGTTTCATCTTTTTGTAATAAAACAGTGCTCTAGTATAAGTAAAATGTTTCCCTGAGTTCTGTGAGCTGCTCTAGCAAATTAACCCAACCCAAGTAGGTGGTGATGGGAAAGCCTCGCAGGATGTGTATAGACTTATAGCTAGTCGATAACAACCTGGGCTTGGGACTGATGTCTGAAGCTGGAGGTAGGAAGGAGCCGTCTTGAAGGTCTGAGCCTAAGGAATCTGATGTTATCTCCGAGTAGATAGTGTCAGAATTGAGGTAAAAATTTTGGGACACCTTTCTCGTGTCTGAGAATTACTTGGATGTGTGGGGAAGCCCCGCCTACATGTTAGAAATTGGTGGTCTGGAACACAATATACTTTTCAATACATCAACTTAGGTCACTCTATCTCTACCCTGAGGTTTTATATTTGTCTTTTATAAAGGAGATTTCAACTAAGTGAATTGTGGCTGTAAATTCTAAGGAACCTCTAAGTTTATGTTAGATCATTAATTTTTAGAAACATACTGGTTATTGTCACATTGTTATAGCATCTCTTCTGTGTTTATCCACATGTGTGTGTATTTTAGTTTCCATTTATGGGAATAATCACCCCATCTCTTTTGCTATATCTCTGATTTAGTCCCACATGCTTTAATCTGTGGTTATTATGTAAATAAGATATTACCTTAAGTATTCAAATTAAAGAGTAACATATGGACAGCCAGGTGTCTCTTTTTATAAAAGAGCTTGAAGATTTAGAAAAAAATATTTTACAGAGCCAATCCCCTCATACTGTATACTTCATCTTTTATAATATGGAAATTAATAGAGTGTTACTTGCTAAATTTCCATTTGAAGATGTGTAAAGCCGACATTTTCCCTTTCTGGTCCTAAAAATAATCCAAAAGCAGCAAAGAAAACTAAAACCAAAAGGAAGCACTTCAGTTTTTTCAGAAAACTGGGAGAAAATGAGAGCTTCCATATAACAATTGGTCGGGAGACCTTTCAGGATGTGTGAAGAGTTCAGAGAATCATAAGGACGTATCCATGAGAGAGGCCCCAGAGAGTAGTGATCAAAAGGACCCGGTCAAAGGTTCTCAAAGGTTAGGTGCAAATGTTAGGTGCAAAATCTTATATATAGGGAAAGAACTGGATAGACTAGTAGGAGAGGGCTGTTGAAATCTTGTTTGGTCAGAAAGTGACTGCAGAATCAATGAGGAATTACATGGAAAAGCCATTTTTGTAGTATACAGACTACCTCTGTGGAAAAAAAAGAAAAACGGTCTTCGCATTTAAAATAACAACATAAATAATAAAATAACACAAAAAATTATATGGATTTTATTCTTTTTTTGGTTAGGAAGAAACAAACAAAAACTAATTTACTCATAAAATTTTAAATTGTTAAGAAAAATTCCA
>NW_011888864.1:2950066-2955050 GCF_000151845.1 Pteropus vampyrus | reverse complement strand
CCCCCCAAATTCTTATTAATTATAAACAAGAAAATTATAATTTTGCAGCAAAGAAGCCTGACAAATACTTTATCAAGTAATCAAAGTGAACATTATCAGTAATCGACAATTTAAAATCCTGTCTTCGCAATAGGATGCAATCAGAAAAACACAACATTACTTCTGGACAGAGATGCTTAACTTGAATCTAAACATGAGGCAACATCAAACAAAACCAAATCCAAACTGAGAGACATTCTATAAAATAACTGGTCTTTTAAAAATGTCAAGGTCATGAATAATAAATAAGAAACCTAAGACTTTTCCAAAGTGAGAGATAATAGAACAAGATGAAAATCAAATACAGTAATTTTTAACTGAACTCTTTTGTCATATAGATATTATTGGAACATTTGGTGAAATATGAATGAGGTCTAAGGATTAGATAGTAGTAATTTATCAACGTTAATTCGTTGGTTTTATGAATAGCACTGTGGTCATTAAAGACTTTTTATTTGTAGAAATTAATATTTAATTATTTTGTGGTGATGGGGAATCAGGAAGACAACTTAATCTCAAATGATTCAGAAAAAATAAAAGGTCTCCATCTTATGCTTGTGAATTTTTTGTACATTTGTGATTGTTTCAAAATAAAACAATTTTAAATAAAATAAGCCATGTAAAATAAGCATAATCTTAATAATTTAGATATTAGCCCATTTTTTCTTGCTTTGGTCTTTTAAAATTTGTTAAAAAAATATTTACTTTGAATAAACTTTTTTATAAAAAGTTAATCTGTGTGAAAAAACATTCATATATAGAAAAATAGATTATACATTTCAAATCAATCAAGACAATTTTAATCATTGCAATAATAGAATGCTTGAAATTTGAGCTAACAGAATGAAAATTTCAAAAATACCTTTAACTAACTGATTCCTACAGAACTTCAAAACAAATAATACTATCTAAATTTTTTTAAAAAAAGGAAAATAGGGGGCTTTGTTTTCTTTTTGCTTAGCTGTTACATATTTGACCAAAAGGAAAGTAAAATCCACTCCAAAGAAATGTAGTTTATATTGTCTTCTGGAAATCAGAGTCTCATGTATTTGCTGTTTCAATATGCACAACATGATAGCATGACGTAGGATCAGTTTTTAGAGAGTAATTTGTGCCATACGTGTATTCAATTATAGAAATAACTGTGATGTGAAATAACGATTTATATAAGAGACCTTAGAAATGTGACACGAATGTTTTGTGTTTTGTTAAAAATGAATATATGCATTAGTTCTCTTTTGATGTTTATATCTGAACAACTGACGAATGTGTTAGTAAGCATGCTTTGTTTTTTAGGTTTCTAAATTTGAAATGGGTATGCTGAAACACAGTGGGGCTTTGAAAGAATATTGGGATTTCATGGGATCATTCCAACTCTGTTGGCTGTCCTGCTGGTAGGAAGACTACCCAGCACCTACAGACCTCTTAACTTAGAGAAATTTGCAAAATATTTTCTCTTTTCTGAAGTTTTGTCATCTCTAAAATGAGGCTAGTTATAGTAGCTGCTTTGTAGACTTTTGTTCAGGAGCAGAAATTTAAATAATTCAGTGATTCTCAGATATTATTTTACTGTTCCCAAACCTCAGTACAGAGAATTTCAATTTTAAGTATTTTCAAAATTTTAGTAGTAATATTGATAGTTAAGTATTCATTTAATGTTTACTATACCATGACCCAGTGACATATGAAGTTTTCTTTTAAAAAAGATATATTTTAAATAAAACAGTAACTTAATAGTTGTCATTTTGTAATTGCTTCTTTACTCCCTTCTTATGATAGTGTTTAGACTTCTGTTTGTCTACACAGAGTACACAGCCTAATGGAGCACTATGAAATAGTTAAAGATTTCCAGCAATTTAATGGCAGCTACAGCAAAAGATGGGTCATGGTTTTGTTTTTCTAGGACACCATGAAATGATGAATTTATATGTAATAAGTATATTATACACATAAATATCTTTCATTGGTTTGCTAGCTATAAAATACTGATGAAATAATAAAGTAGGGAAGAAGACTTTTTCTGAGGTTTTCTTTTTTTTTCCTTGGGGGAAATCTCCCTTTGTTAATATGCTTCATTCAGCTAAACTCGTATCAAATCTTTTATTTCTTGTTTGATTTTTGCTTTAGTTTTTGTTTAGCTTCTCTTTTGCTATATCATATAATGTAGCTCTCGAAGGTGTTTTGATGCACAGCTCACATATAAACTATGACAAATAATATTACATCTGTGACTATGCTATATAAATGAATTTTGAAGTGAAATTAAGATGGACAGGAAAAGCCACTTTATATTATAGCAAGTAGCTTGGCAAAAATAATAATAATAATAATAATAATAATAATAATAATAATAATACTCTGGCTCTACAGAGATAATTACAGCTTTTTCCTATCCCTTCTGAGCATTCAAGGAGAATCAGTGAAACAAACATTTGGCTTCTCAGTGCTCATGAGTGCAGCAAGATGGAAATTCTGATGAGAACCGCACATACTATAACAAAAAGATAGTCGCATGCACCACATTTTTTGGAAACAAAGCAACTATTTTATATTTAATCTCAATAGAGCCGGAGATAACTAATGCTTATTCACTTGGATCTCATAGAGTTTTTTTCGTTTTTTTTTTTTTTTTTAACCATTATTCTCTGGGCACTGAATTCACCTGGACTCCTGAGAAGACTTATTCAACAGAGAATCAGTCCTTTGGGGGGAAAAAGTGCTTCCTTGATAGTCCTTGGGACACTTTTCTATCTCACACTTCACTTCTAGTCTCAGGATGAAATCTACATGACCTTGAATCACTTATATGGAGTTAAGTTCCAAAATCAACATGGGAAGTGAAAATGTACATCATCAAGATAATACAACCAGTGAAGTGAGGTGATCCCTCTGTGAGAGGCAGGCTGCTTGAGAGAATAATAAATCAAATATTTCCTCTCACTATTTCATGCTTCTCTGCAGGACTCACATATCTGCTGTTTATATGAAACTTGATAATTTAAAAGTACTACCACATAGATCTTCTTATTCAATTTGTATATGACCTACAAGTGATATTAGCCTTATACTAAAAATTTAAAAATATACTCTAACTTGCCTAAAGTATCTTTTTCAGGATTCATTTCATACTAGCTAAATTTTGGTTTTAACTTTTTTTCACTTAGACATAGTAGTGTTTTTTTCTTTTTTTCCCTGCTAGACACATCCACGAGAACACACACACACACACGCGTGCACACACACACGCACACACACACACACTGATTTGGGCAGTAAACCATCATGTTCGTAATTGTTTCCTTTGTGTCTAATATCCTTCAGATCTTTGTTCTTACCTATTCTGGAAAGTTGGTCAGTTTATTCCTCAATGTCACCCCATCTCCATTAGATAGACAGCAGATATTTCAGGATTATAAATCACTGTGCCCTGCTTTTGTGGCTATAAAATTGAAAAAGTTACATAGGTTACCCATTCATTCTCAGCTTGTTTGCTGCATTCGTTTAAATGTCTATGGTCCAGAATCGATGATGTGAGAATAAACAGCACTTCTAATGTCTTTTGTTGCTATCACTTTATCACTTCAGACTTAAAATATAACATCATTTTTTCTTATTTTTTTCTCTTTAATAAAATCTTGACAGCTCAAGCAATGTGTTATATAACCTTAGAAATGGATTAAAAAATACCTGTTGCCATTCAGTCTCTCCTAATCTTCATCAACATGTAAAATTGTCACTAATACTTCTTACATTTTTTATTCTTTCTCATTTTTACATTGAAAAAACTTGAGAATTTTTCAAATGTTCTCTTCTATTTTAAATATTCTGATGAGTTACAATGGCATTTTCCAAGATAATTTATTAACATTGATAAATAGATTTTTGATCACAAATGGGGTGTTTGATCACCTAAACACTTAGAATGGGAAATTGTTGTTATTGCAAATATTTCAAATATACATCAGGTAAGGTAAAGTTACCTTAACTGTAAATAACCCACACATTAGTAACCTTTCTCAGAGGAAAACTGGAGATGCCATGTGCTTAAATTTTGGTTGGATGAGAAAAATAATGTAGAGAAGAACAATGATTAAAGAGTTTGCACATTTCATAAAATCTGACTTTAATCAAATTACAAATGATGGATTAAAAACTATATTTGTATTTGTTGGAAGTACATGTGTTTATGTAATATGTTTTGTTATTTTCTTATTACATTAATTGTAACACAAGAACATGAACAACACTTGAGATTGATTATCAAGGTAACAATTAGCATTCTTTGTGATTTTAAAGTATATTTATACAATTGATATCACAAAGATTATAAGTCTTTCCTCACAAATGTAAAGAATATGTATGTACTTTTGATAACAAAAAGGGAATTTCTGGAGTTTTCTCTATGCTAAAATCATTTGAATTTTCAAAAGCAAAATGTCAATTTTTCCAACTGTTTTTTATTCCAATTGCTGTTTTTTAATTTATTTTTGATTTTAGGAAATAACAAATAAATATTTGTGTGCCAGTTGTGGGAAATTATTAGTTGGATTTAATTAATTTTTGCTTAGCTTAGTCATAGGTGACAAAATCTAGAGGATTTAAACTAATTTTAATTTTAAAGTCTTTATTTCTCTATAATTTCTTGACATGACTAAAGGGGAAATTTGTTGAAGACATATAGAATCTCCACTACAGCTATTTATTGCCTCTAAGATTTTTAAATATGGGTTATGTACATGCCTGAGCCACGTGAATTTATATTCATGACAAGGAGCAAGAAGGCAAGGGACACATTTTATAAAACAAATCTATATATTTTATGGCTATATAATTCAACACACTTATACTTTTAGCATGAATCTTTAGTGTGAAACCCACAGAAGAATTTCCCATGAACCTAAAGAAACTTAAGCTTCAGAGATCCTGCTCACTGTCATGGATCTTT
>NW_011888864.1:2937442-2948466 GCF_000151845.1 Pteropus vampyrus | reverse complement strand
CCACCCCTGTGTGGGAATGTGGTCATCACTACCAAAGAACTCCAGGTAACTCTGGACATAATGGGTAAGCAAATTCAGTTTCTTTAGGTACAGGGGCAACTTATTCCATTCTCTCTGCATTTGCAGGAAAACCCTCCTCACAAACTATGATTATTATAGGAATAGAAGGAGAAGGCAAGGTCAACCATTTTACTCCACCACTGACTTGCCAATTTGAAGATCAGATCTCTCAGCATGATTTTTTAATAGTTCCAATCTGCCCAGCTCCCTTGTTAGGATGGGATATTTTAACTAAATTAGGAGCAATATTATAACTCGGGTGTAACTCCCCCAGACTTTTAATGAGTCAAAAATCAGCTAATATACCAGAAAACATTGACCAACAAGTTAATCCAGTGGCTTGGTATAATGGCAAGCCTGGGCAAGCCAGGACTGCTGCACCAGTAAAAGTTCAGGTTCTATGCTCCTTCACCAAGACCTAGACCTATTAGCTGGCCAATGATAGGAGCGCCTTCCCAAAGATCTCAGTAATCAGGAATTTTCTCCCCTTTCACCGTTGGACTCTGAGGAGGAAACAAGTTCTCTCAGGACCCCATCTATTCCTTCGCTCAGGGAAGTTACAAATACTCATGATGGGAAAATACGAGTATATGCATGACCTCTGATCTATATTTGCCTGTATTATATGTAATATAGTGGTTGAATTAAGAATTCTAATTATGATGGAAATGAAAATGTATGTTTTTAGTAACAGAAAGTATAAAGTATGGAGATTTATTTTGAAGGGAATTGAAGGAAAGGTATTTGTCTTAAAGTTGGTTATTTCTGAATGAGTGAGAAGAGGCAAACTAAAGGAATGAGGCAAGTGGTAGAAGGTTTGTGAAGAGAAATCCTGAGAGGAAAATTTGTTATTAAGCTAAACAAGATTGGAAATTTAAATGCCAAAAGTAAACTAATGCAAAATTAGAACTGTGTTTTAGTATTTCTTAGACTATTGATCTGCAACTGATGTTATGGAACAGTTTTCTCAGTAGAAAACAAGGATTCTGTGCTTAATCAAAATAATTTCTGTATTTTACGTTGCCTTAACCAATTTTCTGAGATTTTTTAGAGAATATACTAACATTGGCCCAAAGTCTGAAGGCCAGACACTCCTGGCTATACATTTCAAAACTTGGTCTCTGCCTAATAGTCAAAGGAAGTTCCAAAAGTTGAGGCTTAGACCCAAACCCCATAGGCTGCATTGGTGCCAGAGGTCTTTAAGGTGTCCTATAACTGGGGCAGGGCAGAGAAGGAAGTTCCTTGTCTAGGGACTAAGGCGGCACTTCAGCAGGAAATCTAAGACTCTGCTCTGATTAAGGCAGAAAGGGAAAAAGCTCCATGAAACCCCAGTAGGCAAAGACTACGAACCTTCTCAGCAGGAAGCAGATATGGAAGAAAAGACCTCCCATCCCTCAACATCCATACTAATAATAAGGGGGTTCATGGCTCTTAGAAAAGAGTTAAGCAGGAAAATTAGGAGTTTCCGAGTCTGCCTGCAAAGACACTGAGGTTATTCTATCCTGGAAGGGGTACGTCCTAATCCACCAACAATTAAATGAGTCATGGGGGTCGTAGCCCAGAATATGGAGTTGGGGATCCTGGCTTTTCCCATTTGCAGATCTTATCCTCATGCTCTTCACTGCTCTCTTATTTGGTCTCTGTATCCTGAATTGTCTCCTTACTCCTAGAGTTCATAAAGTTACAGATGGTTGTGACATCCAGATCACCCTTATACCATCCCCTAGGCCAGGAAGATCAGGAGGTTGATGCTCTATAAGAAGTTAAAGGGCATCGAAAAAGAGGAATGAAGAGGAATTTTTCTACGTGCTTGCTGCATAGGGCAAAAGGACGGGTGACCTCGAGATCAACTTAAGACTCACCCTCCCCTTTGCTTGTTCTGTCTAGATAACAGATGTATTGCCTTTGCTTGTTAAGAACAGATGTATTATCTTTGCTTGTTAAAAACAGTTGTATTGCCTTTGCTTGTTAAGCTCTATAAAAGTAAGATTACCCTGAGCTCAGGGCCTAGATCTTCAGAGCGCTAGCTCTTCTGGGACTGCGAGAGTAATAAACTTGAGTTCTCCAAGTCTCCAAGTGGTGCTTGGTTACTCTCTGGTTTTGTTTCTGCAACGATATGTTTGTAACATCTTCAAGAAATTCTGTTTGAATCACTCTTTCTTTTTATTCAGATGTCCCCTCCATCACTTTTTGCAGGCTGAACTGGTTGAGGTAGAAATGGTTTCCAAGAATTTTCCTGCTTCTCCTTATTCCATCACACTCTCTGTCTCAAAGTTCCTGGGCCTATAGTAATGCTGTGCCAAGAAGGTGTCCTACACTTCCACCTCTAAAGTATGTGGTCATGGAGGAAAAATAAAGTCAAAAACATATGAAGCCAGAATCTAATCTGTAGAAGTCAAAACACCATATGTAGACTTATAATTATTCACTGACAAGATATCTTGTCAGTCATAAGTTCCATCAGAGATCTTCCCAGTAGTGATTGTACAAAATTATAAGTTTATCCTTCACTTTATTTTTTTTGATGATTATCATGTAAAATGGAATATATCAGAATTCTTATGTTTGCAGAGCATATTCTGTAACAGCTCTACAAAAAATGAAATTGTTTGGAACAGCTCATATATGGAAGAACCTGACTGAGATTTCCCTAACTTTGATAAAAATTTAGTAATTGTAAAGCTGAAAGGAAGTTTTATAAATTATCAATAATGAAAAGCAAATTCTGATTAGTCAGGTTAAAAGAAAGACTGAATTATCTTTTTATCACTGCAGAAAATATAAATACCATTTTGTCACATAAAAGGTGATCAAGTGTATGTAAATATAGCTTGTCAAACAGTCAATCAACAAAGATATATTTTCTAGATTTTATAATTTGAGATATTGTTTATCATTAATTGTTGGTTGTGAGCTGTTTCTTCCTTCTGTGCTTACTTTTTTAACAACTGCACTAAGCTATCTTTAACATGTGAAAATTGTGTGTGTGTGTACATGTGTGTGTGTGTGTGTGTATGGTTTACATATACAATATATGTATACATTGTGAAAAGAAACATCACAACCAAGCCAAATAACATATCCATCATCTGACAGTGAACATGTGGGTGTGTGTTGAGATTTAATTTAAAATCTTTCTTCTTAGCAAATTTCAAATATACAATAAAATATTGTTACTATCATCTATCATGCTGTACATTAGATCTTTTTATACACATTTTTTATTCATGAGTTTGTACCAACTTTTTAAAAATGAACCCCAAATTGTATAAGCAACAGACCCAACACAACCGTGATTTGCACCTGCACATATTCTTTTATTTTTTTTCTCTCCCTCTCTCTTTTTGGTAGTTATTTTGAAGAAAGGTTTTGTTTTTTCACACATAAAAGTACGAAATCATAAGATCCTTGTAACTTTTCTAATGTTAGATTTATTATGGTGACTCTCACTAAAAAATAAGAAAACAATAATTAAATAAGCATTGACTAAACTTAAAGAGAAAAGCCAAGTGATGTAAATTTATGTTGGCATGCTGAATTAGAACAAGAAATTCATTTGTTTTAAACAATTCAAAGTAATGAAAAGAAACTACTTTAGAACAAAAATGGGTTAAATACCACAAAAGAATTATTAAAAATCATTTCATATTAATATTTTATGAAGAGAATCAACACATTATATATTTTGTTAAAAGCAGCTAATAAATTTCAATGAAATCATCAAATAATTTTGATACATTTAAAAGTATATTTTATTATTTAAAGGAAATGTAATATTGGAAAAGTTACCAAAATTATAATAACAAAGCATTCATTTGTATATAATGGTATACACTATGTATTATAACACAAATTTTAAAAACCTGTCATTAAATATAAATTAATTAAATCCTTGTGCACTTTGAATTTTTTTATCATTTAGTAAATTATATTCATCAATGATTAAACACCTATTCATTTGATTATTCTGATTAACCAATTAAAATATAGAAAATTAATTTTATTTTCATGATGTGTTTGCGTAAAATTTTAAAAACTTTAAATTATTTCTGGATTTCTGAATACATGCAATTGTAGAATGTCCCAAATTCTTTCACTCATTTTATTAGGTTATAAATGATTTAGTTGCATGTTAAAATGAGATTGTTTACAAAAACTAATTCAAACAAGTTAAAGAAAGATGAGAATATGAGAATGGTTTCATTTAAAAGAATCTGCTTTATAGCCAGATCTTTGCTTTAGATTTAACAACCTACAACTTAATTCAACCAGGAAAGCAGCATTGGAAAAGCAGACATTTGGAAGAAACCTAACAAACTTTCATATAATTTCTACCACATAGAGGATAAAGCAAATGGCCAGTTCTTTCATGTAAGTACTCTCTGTACGAATTTAACTGCATTTTGGAAAAGTGCTGTTGGAACTGTACATACGAATTTAAAAATAAAACTTGTAGAGTTTTTCTCTGTTGAAACCATTTGAACTGTCAGTTTAGCTAACCTTTGTTTGCCTGTCACTGAGTTCCCGTGATTAAATGTGAAGATTATAATCATTAACCATGCCAAGGGTTTCGCTGTGGGTGGAATTTGATGTGCAGATGACATTTGTTTATACGATGAAGTCAAAATCAGACTCATTTTTTCTAGCTCAGCACCCAGAGGTCTCTGGGTTAGCTACCAAGGGCCAGCAGTACTTGTATTTCCTGACTGTGTATTAAATATTGCATTCATATTGATTTGGGAATATTTTCCTACATCCTGTAAACGCCGCTTCCCCACTAACTAGGACACATACGTATTTGACACAATAGAGCTAACTTAATTGAATAATGTTCACCCATTTTAAACTATTATTTTTAAAACATTTTTAGCCATTAAGAAATTTTAATGAATATGCATTTGCAATTTTATTTCTCATGTTAGCTTATTGTTATAAATGGTAGTAACGCCAAGAATGTTAAATATTCCTGAAATTATTCAGCTACAAATAATAGTAGAGCATTTTTAGTTTTAATAGATTAAGTGATAAAGTGTTTTTTCCAAGAGTATGTTAGTCTCTAATACCTTTTTCTAAATATTATTATTAATAACTCTGAATGTTTTTTCTCTATTATATGTGAAAAAGATTTACTTAGTAATTAAAATGCTTAGTAATTTAAATTCAAATAAAATAGTTTTTTTTTTAATGGACTTAAATTCTGTTGAAGACCAAAACCAACCTGCATTTTTAGCTAAGATTTAACAATTAAAATAATAATAAATTGAAGGAATATAATATTTTGATATTTATATATTTTTTACTATCTATAATTTTTATTGTGCTTGCTTTTTTCAAAATTAGGAGATTTGTAATTTGTCATTCTAACTCCCTATGGTAAAATTTTATTCTAAATATGTGATTTTGCCTATCATTTTCCATCAAAAGATGTCTTCTGCAGCTGAGACAAATGGTTAAAACCCACTGATTTACTGACCGATTAGGTTTGTAAGAAACCAAGGAACATAATCACTAATGAGTCATGTTTCAAAGAGAATAAATAAAGCTTCTCAAAAGCTACTTCTCATTTAACATCACTTTTCTAGATTCTAATAGGCTTTAGCAATTGATACAGTAAATAAAATTAGAAATAACCAAATTTAAATTAAACATTGATAACTTTTTTGATTGTAATCAATGAAAATAAGTATTATTTATCATCAAATAATAAGCTGTCAACGTCAAATAATATCTCAAACATCTTTGGAATTAATGATTTTCACATGAAAAGTAATCAGACATTTAGGCTATATGATTCCAAAAAACTACTGATATCATCATCTCAGAAGCGAGTCTTGAGACCCTTTAAACATACACTGTATAAAGACCTTTACTAAAATTCAGATAAGATTTTTTAATATATGGAATGATGACTTAGTAAGTACAATTATGAGAGTGTTGAATTAAAATGCAACATGTTTATTGTGAGTTCAGATAATCATCAAAGCGAAAGCTCTTGGAGAAATACTGATAATATTAAAATTGAGTAAATTATGGCTGCCGCACACTAATTAAAACCAGTAAGTGAATTGTAAAGGAAGACAACTTGAACACTGTATTTAGTGGGCTTATCTGTCAATGCCTCGTGTGGCTGTCCTGCTGTTAAATCTTCTCTGACCTTTGTTATTTTCATTAATGTTATAGCAATTTTTCCAGCAGATCTCTGCACTGAAACAGCTTTTTTTTTTCCCCCTTCCTCATCATCCAAGCTGTTGAAATGGGGACGAGGAACAGGACTGTATCCTTCATAAAGACTCTGCAGGTGCTCCTCAATACTGCTCTTTTGGGTAAATTAGAGAGAGATGTCAGGGTCAAGAGAGACATTGTGCAAAATGCCTATAAGTAGTGAGGCAGGTGCTTTCTTATGAAATGAAAATCTGACACTAAGTCATCATCTCATGGGCCACAATTATTCCAACATAACTTTAATGGACATAGGTAACACGCCCTCCTAACCCCACCACCTGAATGTATAAGGTACATCATAGAAGAGATCTATGGGCCCCACAGGGACATACAAATGTGGAACAGGGTCAAGTGGCAGTGACACATGGTTTTAGAGCCAGGAATGGAATAGTAATAACTGTAGTATATTAAAATAATAGCAATAAACAAAAATGAGTTATTTTACATAGAGTTATCTATTATGTGCCAAGCATAATTCAAATTGCTTTATCTGTATTAATCAAATTAATTTGTAACCACTCCATAAGATTTTAGTTTCACCCCTATTTTATAGAAAATGAAACAGAGTGGTTAAGTAACTGCCCAGCATCACACAGCTGGGGGAAAAAAAAAAAAAAAAGAAGAATCTGGATACAAGTGCAAGCAGTTTATCTCTGGAGCCAGCCTTCAGAGCCACTCCAACACACTGCCATGCTAATGCATTTAAGTATATTATCAAATATAATAAAATATTATTTTTCTGCCTGAAGTTATTTTCATTCTATTTGAGTTATCTCTCTAAGATAAAGAAAAAACTCTGGCCTGGAAATCTAAGTTATGCAAATAATATTTTAATTTTTTCAATAAAAAATTTTAAGAAAGCAAATAAACCTGGTTGTTAATGTTACTTTTGGGGGCTGAGGGTTAGTAGAATTGGATGAGAGGAGAATAAGGAAAGTAAAATACAAAATAAAAGAGAACACAAGTAAAAAAACTGAACTGTGTCTGTGATGAAAGCACATGTTTGGTCTACTTCCATGTCCCTGCAAGAGACATGTGGAAGGGTTGTCACAAAATCAAATTACTTATTTCAGAATGGTCAAAAGCCTGGTGGAAATTTTCTTTATATATTTTTCTTTCCTTTGATTTCCCCCCCGCCCCCCCAATGGCCATCAGGCCATATGAAGAGCCCATATATTAACTTGAAAATCTTAGTCTAGATGGCTAAGCTAGAAATTCGAGGTCCTAGAAAGTAGATGTGAGCAAATATTGGGGCTCTCCTACTAATGACATGACCCCTTTTGAATATCACTCTTGATATTTTGAATGTCACTCTTCCAGTGTCTCATGCATGTCTAGTTTCCTATTTTTACTGATTCTCTAACTTAAAAGTGGTTTGACCTTCACGATGGCTTGAATTCCCATTCATATCCTCAGGATGGCTTACATTGTTTGCTACCCATTACTTGATCCCCCTGTTTTCCTACTAAATAAATCAAGATACTGAATTTAGTGCATCCTTTTACTCTTCACGTACAGATGCTTGACCTAGTAAAACTTTCACATTGGCCTTTGTATGTAGAATAGGCTTAACAATACATCAACCTTTAGGAACACAGACAGCTGCGTTCCTAAAAAAATATCTGTGAATTTTGGCTAGCTTGCCTTCCAGTCTTCTATATTTCTGCTCCTTTACTCATTTTTCCTGGCTCCCTCTCTCTTCTTTGCACCTTCTCACCCAATGTTTCTCACCATATCTGAAGCAGAACAATTGTTTTCTTTTCTTTAATTCATGACCTCAGGGTCTTACCTTCTATTTGAAGATCTTACTAGAGTTTTTTTCTAAATCTTTTTTCCCCCTCAAGGAGAAATTTTGATGCCTGTTTTTAATCTCACCCCCCAACCTCCCTTACCTAAACATATTGTAAACTAATCTCAGGTAACATATGTGATGCAAAAATACATTAGCACCTAATTGCTTTCTTCATTCCACTTCTCCTCAAGTCTCTCCTCCCTTAATTGGTTCGCTTGCTCTAATTTATCCCCCAAACACCAACACCAGAAAGATATTTCTAAATTGCCAAAATGGTCATTTTATTCCCTCCTTCAAGGGATCTCCACCATCTAAACAACAAACTTCAACCTCCTCTACATCAGAATGTCCACATACACAGGCTTATTTCTCAATAAATCAATTCCGCAGCAGTCATCCTGAATTACATGTATTTTTGCCAAAGATATTTGTGCCATTTTCCCTCTGACCCCTTTGCTTACTGTGGTGTAATCCCCTGGGACTTACTTCAATCAACTTATTCACATGGAAATTATTAATGTTGTTCATCTCAAGCTTTATATTTTCTTTGAAGGATTTAATCTCATCCTGGGTTGAATTGAGACTGTTTTTTTGCGTCCATGAATCCTCCAGCTTCAAAAATACAGCTAAAAGCACTTATTTTTTACTTCTTACCTATATGCCTCTGCTTTCTGAATCAAATCAAAGGCATTTTTAACCCTAATAATTTAGATAATATCTCACATATATTAAGCACTGAATAAATATTAAATAAATGACTTTAAAATTTAGTAATGATTTAAAAGTGTTTAAATTCAAGACTTTTAATTAATATTGAAAAAATGTGATACCATAGTTGAACATTAATAACCCTCATAAACTATTCAATGGAAAAGCAATAGATTCTTTCTTTGTTCTAATATAGAATGTACATAATATCATAATGCTAGGTATTAGAGATTGCTGCTTAGAGTTAACAAAATTTCTAGTAAATTAGCACTTTTAAAACTTAAGCTTTATCTATCTAGGTATTTCACTGATATGTGTTATAATAAATATCTGTGTCATCTGTGTCAAAAATTTAGGCTATTATTTTTAACAAGTTATCTAGTCTAATAATAACACAATACTTAAAATTAGAGTAGTCCTGAAAAATCTAGGATATACCATCTCATCTTTGAGGGGCTACCATTTCTTTATCTGAAGTCCTGATTTTGGGGCTGGGAAGTAGAAGATTTGATTCTGCTTTCAACATACCACTGTTGCATAAATATACACCTGAAATGTAAAATAAGGGATTGAGAGTGGATGAAGTTATTTTCAGTTCATATTTTGATATGTTTTTTTGATTCTTAGACTGGCCAGAGTCTGGCCACATCTGGGCCACTTACTACTCTCCCTGTGTCTGAGGTAGCAGGCCAGTCTTCCCATAAAAGGCCCCCAACAGGTGCTCTGTATTTGTGGAGCTAAGTCTCATTGATTTTGACTCTCTAGCTCATTTCACCACTGGAGTTCCTGTTGACTCTCAGGGTTCCATGAGAGAGTTTTAGTTTAATGTTTCTTTAATGTGGTTAAGATTCACCTGGAGATTTTGTTAAAATGCAGATTCTGCTTCCATAGTTCTGGTCTGGTCTATGACAGTTTTCATTTCTAACAATCTCCCAGATGAAGACACTGCTGGTCCCATGTCACAGATCACTTTGTGTAGTAAGAAGTTAGTTGATAACCCATGGGTTATTGAACAAATTTGTTTAGACTTTGGGCTCTGATTTCACTATTTACTATCACAGGAACCTGGGAACCTATATAAATGCTCTCAGCTTCAAGGAATTTTTCCTATAAAACAGACTATTAATACTTCATAGGGTTCATGAGAGGACATGGGATAATATACTTAAAAGTCCAGTTACTTTGGACTTTCGAATGGAAGGTTGCTCTATAACATAAATGTCCTTTCATACCTCCCCCTCTCCCCTTGAACTTTCATCCTGATTCACTGTGAAAGTTTGCCACTTACTTTAGCTTGCCATCACTTGCTCCTTTTCTGCCTTTTACTTTTCTCTCTGGTGCTGTGGTCTATTAATTAACTGATCAATAATGATCATTCATACCCATGTCTTTGCTCATAGGCAGACCCTTCTAAGATCATGAGGACCCAGGAGAGTAAAACTTGGAGAATAATAGCACTCTTTTGTTGAAACATAACTTTTTCCCCTAGATCTAGAGTTAACATTTCACTAGTAAATTTTGTGAATTTCACTGAAGTCAGTGAAAATCTATGATAGTTTCTATGAGATTATCTAGTTTTAACGTAGTAAGTACACAGTAAAGGTAAACAACTTTCTTCCTTATAAATTTCTCTCCTAGCTAAATGGGTGTATAATAAAGACCCATTTTGTTAAGGTGCTTGATTACATATATGATTTTCCTGAATTAAGTTTGGTAGACAGATTTAATTTAAATAAAGCAAGTTTTTTTATTGTTTATATGATCCAGAATAATCAGTTTTAGCTGATAGTTATTTTTAAAATTTTGAAATAATTGTTTAGTTCAATTAAAAAGAACCACAAAGCACAGAATAAAAATTATCATCATCATTGTGACATTTGATACATAAGCAGTTAAATTCAGTTGATCTCTAAATTAGACAAGCAAAGAAATATTAGATCAAATATACTGCGAACCAAAATAACATGACAGAAATGATTTATTCATGAAGCAACTATGAGAGGTAACATATTTTTGAAATTGCCATTGATGCTATTATACTTTTAAAAATGTTATTTGTGGTATTTCAATCTATTATATATTTTATTCCAACTTTTGTGTTGACATTCAATTTTGATGATATTTCCTTCCACTCAAAGATGTAGGCCATCTACTTAAAGTGGTGAATTATAGTTTATTACAATATTTTATGAATATTACAATTTCTTATATTTCCCAATTTTCTCTGATTTAAGGGGAAAAG
>NW_011888864.1:2933894-2937392 GCF_000151845.1 Pteropus vampyrus | reverse complement strand
TAAATGGGTGTATAATAAAGACCCATTTTGTTAAGGTGCTTGATTACATATATGATTTTCCTGAATTAAGTTTGGTAGACAGATTTAATTTAAATAAAGCAAGTTTTTTTATTGTTTATATGATCCAGAATAATCAGTTTTAGCTGATAGTTATTTTTAAAATTTTGAAATAATTGTTTAGTTCAATTAAAAAGAACCACAAAGCACAGAATAAAAATTATCATCATCATTGTGACATTTGATACATAAGCAGTTAAATTCAGTTGATCTCCAAATTAGACAAGCAAAGAAATATTAGATCAAATATACTGCGAACCAAAATAACATGACAGAAATGATTTATTCATGAAGCAACTATGAGAGGTAACATATTTTTGAAATTGCCATTGATGCTATTATACTTTTAAAAATGTTATTTGTGGTATTTCAATCTATTATATATTTTATTCCAACTTTTGTGTTGACATTCAATTTTGATGATATTTCCTTCCACTCAAAGATGTAGGCCATCTACTTAAAGTGGTGAATTATAGTTTATTACAATATTTTATGAATATTACAATTTCTTATATTTCCCAATTTTCTCTGATTTAAGGGGAAAAGTGATATTAACCATTGCATTAAATTCTTTCAGATGCTGTTAGTCTGGCATTAATATGAGAAATATATTTGAGCTAAAGTTTTATTCTGGTGTAAAATGTTGTATAACTGAGCTTTAGACTTGAATGTGGTTTTACTCTTGTTCAAGTCTGTGCCAGTGACCTAACAAAAAAGGTAGAAATAAGAACTGTGAACAACAGTACTTTTTTTAACGAACAACAAGCTTATACTCAGTTTCTCTTGCATAAAAATATACATACATGCATGCAACTGCATTGTAATTTGTGGGTTCTTTGTGTCTATCAGACACATTCAAGAGTCCTTTTCATCATGTTTTACATTTCAGGCCCCCAGTATTTTAAGCCAGTTACTCCTCATTGATTTAACTAGTATGTTGAAAAGTAAAAGTTAAATATAAAAGAACATGTAAATATGAACTGTTTTTCCTTCTATAAACTTGGACTCTTCTAACTTTATTCTTTGCTTCTTGAATGTATTAATACTCCTATATGGGTCAGCTCTTCAAAAGAGATATCTATTATACAAATCCTGGTTTTCCAAAATTTTGTGTTGATGAAGCTTTTAATTTTTTACAGTTTTTAATGAAATATCCAGTAGGCTTGTTAAACATATTAGCATTTGAATTAAGTGAACTCCAGTTTGCATCCTGGCTCCAAACTTTAGTTGCAAGAAAATTTCTTATCACTTAACACACATTTTCTAAGAAAAGGGAAACTGATATTAGACTTTATCTTCTAAGGTTGACATAGAAATTAAACGAGATAATACACAAAAGTGTTTAACAGAGTTCCTCCCTTATGTTCAAGTGTTCCACCTGTGGAGATAAAAATTCAAAGGTCAACCTCAATACCTGTATCTTTGATAATATTCTCTCCTGCCTTCATATTGTGATTTCCCTTCCTTCATAGTTAAATTTCTCCAAAAGTTTACCTTCATACTGGTTTTATTTCTTTATCTCCCAGTTTCTCTTCAACTACTCTGGTCACACTTTCTATGCCACCATTCCAAAGACTATAAAGTTTGCCACACCTGAAGGTCAATTTTCTGTCTTCATATTACATTATATCTTAGTAGCATCTGGTACTCTTTTTTTTCATAAAATTTTATTTTCTCAGTTTTTTTGATGTTTCACTCAATCACTGGTAATGCACGTACATTTCCTCTGTTGTTTTTTTTTTTTTTTTTTTTTTTTTACTTTATCAGTTCCCTGACTAGAGAAATATCCTAGGGCTCTTCCTTCAACCCTCTTCTCTATACCTTCAGTTCCTCTCAGGGTTACCTTATTTGTCCCATGACTGCAAATAGCATTCATATCTTGACTTTTAAAGGCACAACAGTAGCAGAGCCCTATCCCATGACCACCCACATCCAACTTCTTACTTGCTCTTTTCACTAAGATATATATAAAGTTTAGACAAAACAGAAGTAATGACTTTTCCTTCTACTAATTTATTCTCACCTCACTTAAGCATTTTCCCTTTTAGTAAATGCCACTTAAGAGGAAACCTAGGAGTAATTCTTTATCTCTTTCATCACTTAGTCTTACCACCTTACTTCATCACTTAGTCTTACCACCTCTATTTTCAAAATATCCAGAATCAAATCTGTGCTTTCTCATTTCCATGTCCCAAACCTGAGTCACTACCACTATCATCTGTCACCTAGAATATGTTTATAGCTTGCTGTTTTATTCCTTCACACTTACTCTCAAGTTTTATAGAATAGCCAGAGTTATTTTTTTTTCTAAAACATAAATCACCCCCAGTCAAATATCCCCAGTTGTTTTTTGTAGTTCTTAAAATAAAATCCCAGCTTTATATCACAGCCTGAAAGATCCTAATTAGTTTGATGACTGCTCATTTCTCTGAGATCCTGTTGACTACTCTTACCTTTTCACTGTACTCTAGCTCAACTGGCTTTATTTTGGTTTTACAAAACCATAGAGGTATTTCTATTACAGCATTCTACAAATGATATTCCTTTGACTTGATATCCTCTTACTGTAAAATCATGCATAATTCTAAAGTCAAGACGCAGCTACTGAGAGATATCTTACCTGACCATAATCCCTAAATGTCTTTCACTTATCCACCTCTCAGAACTATCAAGCACATTGACAATATTTATCTTATTCATACTGCTTGTTAATAGTTGAAGTTATCTCAATTATTTATTTGTTTATATGTTATATGTATGTAGATTCCTAAATACAATGCAGACAAAGGGAGCACAGGCTGTCAATCTTTCTTGGCACTACGTACCCTATTCAAGAGGATTTTCTCCATATAATACTTTAATCTGATGTATTTTGTTTAATTGGATGATGTCAGGGAAAGATAATCGTTTTTATTAACACATTGAGTAAAAATGACATTAGGTAAATAATTTCAAGGTTTAATTCAAAATTACAATTTTATATAATCTCAGAGTTAACCAAAATAAGCTTCACAATTGTAGATATGTTTTATAAGTGTCATCTACAGTTATGTTATCACTGGTTGATTTTGCAGTTCTGAGATATGTATGTGTGGGTAGACATGCATATGTATGATCATGTGTGGAGTCATTTTTAAATGTATCAAGAAAGAAATAAATGTGGATACAAATACAAGATTCCAAAAAAGCCCCTTTGCCTCTCATCATAAAGGAACTAGACTGGACAAGTTGGTGCAGTCATCACAGGGATGGATCACAAAATCAGTTGGAGAGCCTGAGGCCTGGAATCCTCTGAACTCCAACTCAGGAAACATTATTAAAACCTTACCCTTTAGCAAGCCCCCAAGAGTTTCCTCAACCCATCGTTTCTATAACAAATGTAACAGCAAAAGTAATGGGATCATAACATGTTATGAGAACTTATTTCTTTCCATCCTCCTT
>NW_011888864.1:2928302-2932429 GCF_000151845.1 Pteropus vampyrus | reverse complement strand
AAAAAAATGAAATGCGTAGTACTGTTCAGAAATAAAATACTTAAGATTATTGTAAAAATCATTTCACTCTAGCAAAAGTTTTCTCCCCTTAATTAAAATAAAATAAAGTTACTTGTGTCCTTAGAAAGAATGACAAAGCCAGAACCAGGCCCCTGAAACAATAGAGTCATCAGCCAACTTTATAGCCCAGTCTAATTCGATGTGTCAGGCCCTAATCAGCTCTGTTTCATAGGGCTTTGCTCCATAAAAGCAGATTTGTTTAACCACAGCCTCTGTTTCAGCATGACTGAGGACCAAGAATAACGGACAGAACCAGGAAGATCTCACAGGTTATATGATGGGGATAAAGTGAATCCATCATTTGCTGGAGAGGCAGAAGAAAAGTGACAGGCCCATTCATGCCTTCAAGACATTTTTTGGTCTATTGAAAATTCTAATCTGTGCACTCTAGATGAACCTCCGCACTCCCTAATTTAGAACATGTAGCCATGTGAGGAATCTGTCTGCCTCAGATAGGGCAGGCTGGCTGCTGTAAAACAGCAAGCCCTCCGAGCAGTTTTCTTCTCTAAATGCATCCTGCCTTGAACTTTACACACACATATCAGCTCCATTTACAGGAGGATTTCAGAGTTAATTAAACGCTGAATTTGTTTCTTTAGACATCACATACGCCTCAGGGTTAAGTAATAGCATTTCAGCAACTACTTTAATTTAGGATTAAGCATGCTGTACATTTTCTGAGGGAATTTTATTTGTATAAGTACACATCTATGGAGATGGGGACATTTTCCTCCTCTGTTACCATAAAAGTTTTTAAAAACAGTTTGAGAAGGGCACCATATGCTAGGAGATGCTGCAAATCAGCAAATTCAAAATCATCTTTTACTTAAAAAGCTTTGGAAATAGACAAATAAGGTGAATGCTGGTAAAATTGTTGCTTTACAGATAAGGCAGTTGAATGACTTCCACCAGAGGCTTCCAGGTTCGAGTTCTCTTTGCTCTGGATTCACTCTGTGCAGCCACGGGAATAATCCCCAAAGCATAATATTTATAAATATTTGGGTCAAAGAGGACAGGTTAGATTTTTATTATCAAACTAGCAAGTTAATGCCAACATACATCCCATTACTTTACTAAAAAGTCATACATTCAACAGTAAATATTTTTATTTTTAATTTTCTTAATGTAAGGTCTTACAAAATGTAAGCAAATGAAGAACAGAGCAAACCAGGAATCTAGTATCATCCTCAGCGGATTTAATTCTGAAATATTGTGCTATTAAAACTTCACAATAAATGTAGCACCCTGAATTCATGTTCATCGATATCTTTGGGCATCTTTTGCAAAGATGTTGCAGTTTAGTGAAATGATCTATCTATTAGGTCTTAGATTTATGAAAAGACAGAGAATATTTTTCAAAATAAAATTTAGAAAGACATGCAAATACAAAAATAGTTGATTTAAAATTTGAGACTCACTCTGACATTTTTTGTTTATGTTTATATTATTGAGACTTACATGTTCACCTCAGCACGGAGTACTTCTTTTCTTTCTGAGATTTTTTTCCCCTGGCTATAAAGTTTGAAATGAAAGTAATTGTTGCATTTTTTTGAGGTAAGATAAAATAAGGCAGCATTTAGTGTGTTCTGTAGTTCGATGAGCATATGGACTCTTGGAGGTAAAAAGTTCAATTCATGAGGAAGAACAGAGACAACGGAAGGCTAAAATCACTACAGTAAAATAAAACAGCCCCAAAGCCCTGCCGAATAAGCCCATCCATAAATCTTATTAATCAAGGATATTTCAAAATAAAATGAGCAAGGGAGAAAAGTATGCTCCAGTTCAGACTTGCCCAGATTCTTTATTACTCAAAAGAGAGGACTGAAAAATAAATGATTAGGACCACAAAAGATGCATAATCAAATCCAAGAAACAATGAAACATGTGTAGTTTGTGGAATATAAACCTTGTATGATATTTTAAAGAGGTACGTATATCCAATAATGAATGTGTCAAAATTTTATATTTGCATAAGTGCAGATTTCTACTGGTTGTGTAAAAGATTCTCATTTTAAGAAGATTTATCTATATGTCATATGATTTTTATTGTTCGATCTATTAAGATCAAAATAATAATTATTCTAAAGGTGTCCCCTTTCCTAATACATTGTCCAGAATTTTTAATCTGGAACACTTCCTATTTCAGTTCTTATTCATTTGGAGGAGAATTTTCTTTTCTTGACTTCTAAAAACAGATATTGATAAAGGAAATTGAATAAAACAAACTAAGATGATCTAATTGTGAGTGAGTAAAGATGTCAGAAAGCATTGTAATTTGGAAATTTTATTTTAATATCTAAGGGGAATCAGCTATTAAAATAAACCATTGGCATTAGGAAAGAATAACATATATATACTAATGTTTGCATATACTAATGCAAAAATTTAAGAGAATGTAATTTATCCATTATTTGATAAAAATTAATGATTTTAATTCATTTAAATTAAACAATTCTGTAAAGCTTTACATGTAGTAAAAATGATTTTAAAAATAATTTTTACTTTTCAATGATTTGTACTTGTTAATTATAAAAGAACATAGTGATTTAATTATAATTCACTACATAAAAAGTATAAAGGAAAATAGCACTGTCTCACAATAGAGATCTTAATGTTTTGGTTCACTCAATCTTTTCCAGTTAGATTGCTCTCACTCAATCTGTGTAGACATAGTTATATAAATATGGATAAATATAAAAGTAAGATTTTGCTGTTTATTGATTTGGATGTGTTTTATGCTTCTACATAATATTATAGCCTAAATATTTATCATGTCGGTAAACATTTTTTTGGGAATAGGATTTTTGTTAGCTCTCTGATTCTCCATGTTACAGAAACAGAATAATTTAGTTGATCAATCAGATTTTTTAAGTATTTAGTTTATTTCCTTTATTATCACATTAAAACAAACCTATACTATTAATTTTTCTTTAGATAAAGAACTAGATCCATGTAATTTTAAACTGCTCATTTTATGGCATCTAATAAATTTCTTAAACAAAATTTATAAAATTATAAGAAGTATATATTTTTCTCGGTTTAAATTACATTTTAGGATTCTTCTAAGATTAATTATTATAAATACATACTTATTGGATATATTTTTTATTTCATATCAGTATATATTTGTATGTTTTTTAAATTGATATTACAATTTTTTATGTAATCATTCTTAACATATAGCACCACTATTTTATTTTATATTTTAACAAGTTTAAGAGGTTTATTTTTTTGCATATATATAATTTCAAACATCTATAATTAAATGTGGTTTTTTATTATAATTCATGTTTTGTATAAGTGCTTACAAAATCTCTCAAAAGCATGGAAATATCTCTATTTATTTTAGTAATCTTTTGTTTTAAATACTGTCTTATATAATTTATATGTAATATGTTTGGACATATGGGAAGAATAGAAGAATGAATTTTATTTTTTTTTCATAAAAAGCTATCCTAGAATTCTTTATTAAATTAAATGTATTTCCTTTATTTTTTCATAGTATCACCTTTAGCCTATACAAAGATCTATACACTAAGGTCTACTTCTTCACTTTGGTTCTATTCCACTAAATTTTTTCTGTCTATCCAATTCAGTAGTATACTGAATCATAGAGATTTTTAAAATGGATTTTAATATTTGGTACAGCAAGTTTTTTCATTATTATCTTAAAAAAAAGACAAATTCTCTCTCATTAATACTTCCAAAATCATTTAATCATATTCTTGCTAAGTAGCCCCAAATAATATATTATTTCCATTTATATTTTACTTAGGGATAAATTGGATTTTAAAAGTACTTTTATGTTCATTCGTACGGTTTTATAAAAATCTCTCTACAGATAGATGAATATAGATATACATACATATCAAGTTAATTTTTATGTGATGTGTATATTTATGGTAAGTATAAATGAAATTTTTGAATCCATTTACTTTTTAATTATTATTGCTAGACTGGAAACTTTTGAAAAAATTTCTGTGAGTCTTAATATATATTAATTTTATTCTCTTGGCTTATCTATGTAGTAAATTAAATTAGTAAAGATAATTTTTCACAGGTTATTA
>NW_011888864.1:2924788-2925967 GCF_000151845.1 Pteropus vampyrus | reverse complement strand
TTGAGCCAACAGCCAATAGCTTGTCCTCCCACGGTTCCCTGGCTGTCGTGAGAGACAGTGTCTGCCACGCTCAAGAGCTAGACGCCACTCTCTGGTCCCAGATACTGGCAAAGGACAGCGTGACTTTAAGGGGCAGGCATGTTATCCGCCGGATGCAGCCAAGTGAGAAATCAACTCCGGTGGATAACCTTGAACAAGGACAAAAGAATAATTTCCTTCCGACCAGGGTGGGAATTTGTGCTAATAAATTCTAAATTTGAAGGAGACGAGCTTGAGTGTTTAACAATTATGGGCAAAAGCAAAGAAACAAACAAACACCCCAGGCATCAGATATTTCTAGTTATTGGACAAGTGTTCTATTTTCTAGACATGTTTCATTAATCTAAACATATTTAGATGAATTTATGGTTGGATTTGATCTAAAGGTTTCTTTAAGTCATACTCACAGGTATTTTATATTTGGACACAAAAGTCTTCTTTATTATTTTTTTCATATCACAATATTTTACATTCATTATGTGTAAAGACTAAAGAATCTGGGGGTAATTTACTATTTTAGAGAATATTTGCTTAGCATCTATAGTTTATTTTAGCCAATTAATTTTTCAAAATTGGAAAATACATACCTCACATCTTAAAAATTTAAAGCAAAATTAAATTCTCTATTAAACAAAATATCAAATTTTAAATCATAAATTAAAATTCCACAGAGCATCCTCACCCCTTTCACTATGTGAGGACACACTGACAAGACAGTCATCTTCTTTTCTAATGTATATTTTGCATCACTATTATTAGTGATATTTTAAAATGCTTGAAAACCATTGCTTTTGATATTAATATATATAAAGGAAACACTTTACATAAACATTATGTGTTTTTTACATTTGCTAAATGTGATTGAGATTTAGCTGCTGCTTTTAGAAAGAAAAAAGGCAGAGTGAAGCAAGAACTCAGTTGTGAGTCTGTAATATTGGGCACAAATTACAGATATTCTACTGACTGGTCATAGCACTTTGCAAAATCTTCCGTAGAGATAAGCCATATCAGGGTCTATTTCTCTGTGCAGGGGTTTTGGCCATTAGAATATTTAAAACTGTTCAAAAATTAAATCAATGTAATATGTAACAGTCATTACTGTTACTAGTTTATTATTATTATTATTATTATTATTATTAT
>NW_011888864.1:2920968-2924028 GCF_000151845.1 Pteropus vampyrus | reverse complement strand
AAACCATTGCTTTTGATATTAATATATATAAAGGAAACACTTTACATAAACATTATGTGTTTTTTACATTTGCTAAATGTGATTGAGATTTAGCTTCTGCTTTTAAAAAGAAAAAAGGCAGAGTGAAGCAAGAACTCAGTTGTGAGTCTGTAATATTGGGCACAAATTACATATATTCTACTGACTGGTCATAGCACTTTGCAAAATCTTCCGTAGAGATAAGCCATATCAGGGTCTATTTCCCTGTGCAGGGGTTTTGGCAATTAGAATATTTAAAACTGTTCAAAAATTAAATCAATGTAATATGTAACAGTCATTACTGTTACTAGTTTTATTATTATTATTATTATTATTGATACTTTGATGTTAAAACAACCACAAAGTCTAATTATCATGCAACATGTAAGTAACTCTGTTGGGTTGGAGCAGGTTGCCTTTTCTCAGCACATTTTTTGTAAATGTGAATGATCTGGTTCTAAGCATGAGACAAAGATTCAAAAATACAGCCTCTACTTTTTCCTGCGGGTTATATGAAGTAACAGCAGAGAAGGGACATAGTCAGAGGAGGTAAATAAACATGAGCAAGGATAGATTAGCTAATCGAAAAGTAGTCTAAATTTATTCATATGTGCTGGAAGAATCAAGTAGATACCATTATCATGAATCATATGTGTCTGTTTCATGACCAAATATTTACTGTATAGTTTTGGAGAATTGAAATAATACTTCTGACTGGATTTAATGTTGGAAATATTAATAAAGAATTAATAAAATTATCAATTAAAGGCAAACTCACCTCATTCTGTCATTCTGAATCTGGGCTCTGAACACACTCAGAGGAAATCGTCCCTCTAGCACTAAATTTATTTTGATTTCTTTTTTATGGTTTAATTTGGTTAACGTAAGCTTCATATTCTCATTAGCACAAGTAGCTTAGTGTGAATACTCTTTGCAGTTTATTTTTTAGTAAAATTCATTCAGAAACTCCCCACGGTTCCTTGCTGTATGATGTACATGAAGACTCTGCGCTGCCCACTTGCCTTACAAAGGAACATTGGCTTCTCATATGACACATTTTAGGTAGTAAATAAATAAATTAGTTTCCTCTCCACAGTTAAGGCTTTAGATTTTTCTCCTGTGTATGTTCTCTTGTTCCACTATTAGCTGCCCCTGAGTTTGACCTTCTGTATCCCTGTTTTTCACCCTGGGTCAGTATAGTTCTGCTCTCTCCTGATCACCTTATAGATAAGAGGAAGAAAAAGGCTCATTCCTTTAATGCTTTTCACTCTAATTTCAACCCTTACCCACAATTTTAAATTATAAATCTCCTGTCCCTCAAACCAGGCATCCTATTCTGAATGTTTCCTAGAGAATTAATAACCCCACCAAAGCTATTAACATGACGAGAAATTTCTAAATCAGTCTTAACTCATTTGGGCGGCTATAAAAAAATATCATAGACTGGGTGGCTTATAAACAAGAGAAATTTACCTCTCACAGTTTTGGAAGCTGGAAGTCCCAGTTAGAGGCATCAACAGATCCAGCGTCTGGTGAGGACCTGCTTCCAGGTTCATAGATGACTGTCTTGTCAGTGTGTCCTCACATAGTGAAAGGGGTGAGGATGCTCTCTGGAATTTTTTTTTTTCTTTCTATAAGAGCACAAATCCCATTCATGAGGGCTCCACCCTCATGACCCTCATCACCTCCCAGAGGCTTGCCTCCTCATACTATCACCTTAGGGGGTAAGATTTCCACATATGAACTTGAGGATGAAAGGAACATTCAGTCTGAAGCACTCTGATATTCTGTCAGATTTCGAAAACTCATATTTAGTTTCCCATTTCATCAAAATAAAATTGTGTTTCAAGGAGAATGGTTTACTCCCTGTCCAATACCATCATCGATACCACCATTGATATGACTCATCATTCTTCCAAAGATGGAGGATCTATTTAAGGGAGAGGCAGAAATGAAAAGCCAGAGACACTCTGGGCAGATGCTGCAGGTGGTGGGAATACTGGAAAAGAGCCGACAAGACGTGAGGCACATGTGATAATTAAGAAAGATGGTGATTAGGAAACCAACCTAATCTTGTTCCTAAGGAGGGTCTGATGAGAGTCTGTGGTCCTTGAGCAACCTTCTGAGAAGACCAGTTCCAACCACCAACACTGGTATAGCCCTATCATCTTGTCGTTACTGACACTCATCACAGTGGCTCTACGACTGATCCCTCGAAGTCAGAATAGCAGGAGGGGAGGCAGGGAGTTGCTTCTGTTTCCTCGTTGGAATTGAATGTGCTTCTTCTCTTCTCACTTGGGACACTTGGAGGATTTTTCCATGGAAACGATTTGACATAAGAGAAAGGAGGTTGATACCTCCATGGATCTGAAACCAAACCTGTGTTTATTATGCATCAGATAAGCTTTTATGGATTCACCTTAGAAACCAACCACATTTCCAATGCTCCTTCTATAGGAAAAGGCCACATTCAGGGGAATGGGTTATAAAACCAACTATTGGAATGGCATATTTATCTGGAACTAGAATGAATCTCTTAATTTTGCAGGAGTATAGGGAAGACATGCACCCCAATGGCATTGCTTAGCCAAACTTTGAAAGCCAGAATTCTAAGCAAGCTTCAAAAGCCAGAATTCTAAGCAAGATTATGATGTTGTCCTTCAGAGAAAAAAAAAAAAAATCTCGTTCTTATTTTGAATGTGTTATGCTTCTATAGATAACGAGTCGAACTAAGAATTGTTGCATTGTTTCTGTTTTACTTACAAAACATAACTGATGGGTTGGCTTTTCAGTGCTTGGTTAGTTGAGTCTAGCTAAGTGGTTAAGGGCATGTAAAGTTCAGTCCCAGCCTGCAATTCTTTAAGCATTTATTTCCTTGTCAGTATTATGTCAGCAAGTATGTGTGGGTGGTAAGGGGGGTCCTGGGAACATTAACCGTTCACCTGATTAAATAAAATGCTGCAAAAATAATATAAATGAAGATATGAAGGGGCTATCAACAAATCCCAGTGTTCCAGGTTTAAAAATTAAAGTTTTTTTTTT
>NW_011888864.1:2913211-2920918 GCF_000151845.1 Pteropus vampyrus | reverse complement strand
CCTTAGAAACCAACCACATTTCCAATGCTCCTTCTATAGGAAAAGGCCACATTCAGGGGAATGGGTTATAAAACCAACTATTGGAATGGCATATTTATCTGGAACTAGAATGAATCTCTTAATTTTGCAGGAGTATAGGGAAGACATGCACCCCAATGGCATTGCTTAGCCAAACTTTGAAAGCCAGAATTCTAAGCAAGCTTCAAAAGCCAGAATTCTAAGCAAGATTATGATGTTGTCCTTCAGAGAAAAAAAAAAAAAATCTCGTTCTTATTTTGAATGTGTTATGCTTCTATAGATAACGAGTCGAACTAAGAATTGTTGCATTGTTTCTGTTTTACTTACAAAACATAACTGATGGGTTGGCTTTTCGGTGCTTGGTTAGTTGAGTCTAGCTAAGTGGTTAAGGGCATGTAAAGTTCAGTCCCAGCCTGCAATTCTTTAAGCATTTATTTCCTTGTCAGTATTATGTCAGCAAGTATGTGTGGGTGGTAAGGGGGGTCCTGGGAACATTAACCGTTCACCTGATTAAATAAAATGCTGCAAAAATAATATAAATGAAGATATGAAGGGGCTATCAACAAATCCCAGTGTTCCAGGTTTAAAAATTAAAGTTTTTTTTTTTCTTTTTCTTTCCTGATAAAAGACGTCAGCAACGCATGCATAAATACATACGGCCAAATTGGTCACAATCCTAAAATAAACATTTCCCACAGGGAGTGTTAATGCCTTATCTTTGAATATGCTTTAATCTGGTATGTTGTCCTCAGTAAGGGAATCAAAAATCTAGGCTAGAGAGAGAGGAAACACAGTCCTCCATTTTTGCTGCCTCTTATATGAGTAATTGTAAGCTGACTCCGAGGAGGGATGGGTTATTTGTTGTAAGCATTTGGCAAACAGAAGTGGGTAAACCCAGCTACAAATAGTGCCTAAAAACTGGAGTGATACACGTGTCCACTCAAGAAGAATGTGGTGACTTCACCCAGTGTCATCCCCAGAGGTCTAGGAGTATTGTAACCTGTTTTTTAGTAAGCATAATTTTAGGAGAAGATTATGACTTATAAAATCACCTTCTCAGGTGAAGGTTTAAGATGAATGAAACAGAACCGTTTGATCTTAATGAAATCATTAATGGAAAAGCCAACCCAATTACGGGTTTCTATTTGAGTGTTTTGTATTCATTCATATTTTCTGAAAAAAAAGAACAATATGGGAAGTTTATTAATCATGTTAATTACTCTGACTGAAATAATTTATTAAACAATATCATAGTTTCCTGGAAGATTTACTAAGCCTCTTCAATTACTTAAGTCTTATATAATAATTTACATGCTGGCAAGAGCTGAAGAAAAAAAATACATGACTGAAGTCATTAACTTAGAATGCTTCAGAAGCACCTGGATGAAGAAAATGTTTTTATCTCTTCAATTCATCATGAAATACTGTTTTCTATGTCTTAACTTTTTTCTAAAAAAGCCTTTACAAATGATTTTTTTTTTTACTTTGTCTTTTTCATCTTCAAAACTGTGGATAAATGATGAAGTTTTATTCATTAATAAATTAATTTTAAGTAAATATTTTGACATAAATTTGCTTGCTTGTGGTATAAATATCTTATTCCAATTTGCTGATACGTTAGGCACCAGTCAAAATTGTATGCTTTTTTTTTTCCCAATGACCTTTATTTCCAGTTAACATTTTGCCCATTCCTCCTGATGTTCCAACAGTCACTTGTATGTACTGCCAGCAGAGCCTTGCTCTTAGATGCTATTAGATCGATCTGGTGAAATAGTTTCTAATACGTTTTGCATAGTTATCTCTTTAAGGTGCATTTGAACAAAAGGCTTAAAAATCTAAATAATGGAATTGTAGGCTCTGCTATAGATATAAAAGCGATAATGTTTAGTTTACATCTTAGAGGCTTTTAATTATTAAATGTACCATTATTTTAAGTACCACTCAGAAAGGAAAAATGTTTATAAACTATAATGCATGTTTAGGAATAATTTACATAATGTATAATAGTCACACTAGCCATTGGAAACTTTGAAATTTATTTAATATATTACTGGTGAAATGTCACTTTTTTTTCTTACATTGTTTGTAGGTAGGTGATAAACAATCATTTTGCACATATCTCATTGCAAAATACAGCATCATATGATTTACTTATGGGTTTTTTCCATTCTTAGATAAAATAAAGCACTTTGTTTTTCTTTGCAAGAAAATAGCTGGAATTTCAGTCATTCTTCTAATGGCTAATATTTACTTGTAGAGATTGAAAGATGCCATCAATTTCTAGATAGGCCCTGAATTTAAATTTGATAAATTGAGAGAAAATGTGTTTTCGGAATAGATAAAATGTAATACCTGGGGAAGGATTTTATTTCTAAAGCCATTTAATTTGTCTATTCAAAAGAATGAACTGTGTGGCACTCCCGTCCATCTATGGTTATCAAGCCTGGAACTTCAATGGGATTAGAGAGATATTTATTAAGAGATGGACCTTGTCAAAGTGTACTGCCTGATAATTATTTATTAGCATCCTTAATTTCCCTTATTATTTATAAATTATTATATCTATAAACAAATATTTGTTCTCAGAAAGATGACAAACTAGATGATAGAGAATGCAAGCCTATATAACATAAATTAATATCATTTCAAAATAGTACATAAAAATTACATAATTCTGTACACTCTAATGTATAAATATTACAAAATGATGTTTGCTGACACTTTATGGGTTTAAGTTTGTAATGCAGTTGTTCAGAACAGTCTATACTTCCTCCATCTTTGCTAAAATTTTGGACAAGCTCCTAAGCAGATAAAAATGGCCTAACATCTGGTCTTAACAATTAAATTTATGAGAATGGTTATTTGAGAGTAACATATTTTTAGCTTAAATTATTTCTTAAAAACTATTAAAACTATAGACAGCATTTATATGTCATTAAGCACTGAATTTAGGAAAAACATTTGTTGGTACAGAACCAAATGGCTAGATGGTCATTTATATTTTGGCACTAATATACATAGCTCTAGATTTTTTTGTACTTTGTCATCTCAAAATTTAAAGAACATTTATTATTTTTTCTCACTGTTTTTCTGATAAAAAACTTCATTACACATGACATATTTAAAAATTCAATTTCCTTTTAAAAAATTAAAATGTGGATTTTTAAAACCTGAGGCTACCTGACAGTCTTTTTGGAGATTCTGTTTGAAGTGGGGAAGGGAAAAGTATAGGGGCTTTGGGGTTTGTTAGCCTAGGTCTCTGTTCCAGCACTTATTCTGCGCCATCCACTTCTTATTCTGTAAAATGGGGGCAATAACACTTGATAATTTTGACATGTGCCTGGCGGATACATACAGATCATGGTGCAAGACTTATGAGAAGTAATCAAATATTTTAATCCTACCAACCATAGTTATAAAGAGGAAAAATTGAAATTATTTATGAAAATATGAATATCCATAACATTTATTCAAATTAACATCTTGAATACAAATATCTGAAGCCCAGAATTATTTGTAAATTGAAAAGAAGGTGAAGAAGAAAGAGAGTAGAAAAGGAGGAGAAGAAGAATTAAGAAGAGATTCACAAGAGAAGAAAGGAACACAAGAATTAACCTTTTATACATAAATTATATTGATGAAGTATCAATCAGTATTTAGAGTTTTTATTTTACTTTTATTTACTGTTTGCTCTACTAAGTATTATTATCTATCTTGATGTCATTCATAAATAAAATACTATTATAAGTTAAAAACCATTAAAATATTTGAAAGTTTACTGTATTTCATTCATTGAACTATATTGAGCTATGCTTCATGAATAGTGTCTTATTCAAATATAAAAAAAAAAACAACAATGAATTAGGTTTAATCATTTTTATTTTACTGATGAGATTACAGGATGAGGCTTACTGACTTAATTAAATTTACTTGAAGACATAAACTTACTTATTAATGTAGACATGGGCCCATGTTATAAAACATAACATTTCTTTTCAAAATAAATAAGATGTAGAAGGTTATTTCTCAATAGCTGAGAACCAAATACAAAAACAAAAAGTAAAACCATCTTAAATGTTAATAAATTTCTTTGTGGAGTAAGTGCATACAGTTATAGATAGAGTATGAGAGATACTTTGTAAATAATCTGAAACACCTGGCAGTCCGTTTGCTAGCTGGCTGAAATCTTTGACAAATCTCTTAATTTCTTATACTTAAAATGTTCTTGTGTATAAATTGGAAATAATAATATCAAATCATAAATTTGATAAGGGTAGAAAATAAAATAATACATATAGTATGTAGTTAAATTTTAAATATAATTATTTTGGGTTGTGATCTCAAAAAGGATAACTGTTGATAACTGTTTGGATTATATAATACTTTGAAAATGTTTATAATAACATCATTAAGTAAAAAGTTATCAAATCAGTGTATTTTTCTAACTATGAAAAACTCTGGGCAATGAGACTATAAAGAAATAAAAAGTACCATTAAGTGGCATATTGTTATTGAATATTTTAATTTTTTATAAATGTTACTTGTTCAATAAAATACATACCATCATAATGTTTTAAAAGATTAGGAAAAAAGAATTGTCACAAAGTATTATTTAATATATGAGTCATGAACAAGGTATGGAAACTTACCAAGAAATTCATTCAAATAGGAATAAATTACCTGAATCCTGAAAACAGGTACATAATATAATATATTTTGATAAAGAGCCAAGTTTAGCATGAACATACTTTAACTTTCTAAGACCAATGTGTAAACTGATCTCATACGACTAGAGCACAAAATCTCAGCAACAGAAAAAAGAGCAAATACTACTTGAACATTACTAAACAGAATGTGAAACATTATTCTAAGAATTAGCATGAAGTAAAATACAAAGAAGTGAATACTTAAAAAAATTTTTTTTGAGCAAAAGAGAGGCAGGATGAAAAGGTGCTCAACCTTATTTCCTAATAAGTAGATATAAATGAGAGAAGATATTTTAATACATTTCATTACATCATGATGAAGTTAGTCTAGAAACCGAAGAATTTCATGGAAAATAGTTGATTCTGTAAAAGACAATCAGCATCTAAAGAAAAAAAAAAAGAAAAAGTAACTCAGCTTACTTGGCACATTAGATGGATGCTGATATTACTGATAGTACTTTACTAAGATTGAAATTTTAATTTGAGAAGGGTGATGAGTTGTGAAGATTCTTTTTCCTATTTTATTTATCTTAAATATCATTTTCAACAGTCATCAAAGAGAAGGTTCATATTTCTTAATCAGTCGTACATATACTTATATTTATATTTATGTCACAAAACACATTGCTAACCACTCTCAAAAAATATACCTAATGTGTACAGTATCTGTGTGTGTATATATTAACAATATAAATACTTAAGTATTTAGGTGCCAACTCGAGTCATGTAAGGAGTGAAAAACTAGAGAAAAGATCCATAACAAATTCTAGGATGTTATATTGATTATATTAAAACCTTTAACTTTTTTCCCTGTCAAGTACCTTAGATTTAGTTCTTATTTTTATTCCAAGTCAATCATGTATATATGTGATATGGGGGGAAAATATATATATGTGTGTAAAATATATATATATAATATGCAAGTATATGTATGTATACATATTGAGAGAGAAAGATTTTTGTTTGTATATGTGAAAATGTTTTAAGATTTTCATATGGTATGAATGGAAATTTTTATAGCATTTACTCTATTAGAAATTAAATAAACATAAATTTTCTTTGTACAGATGCAATAAAAATCAGATCATGTTATAATAATCATGTTATTCAAGAGGCAAGTAGATGACCAAGAGTTTAACAAACTTATGAAAAATCATATTATTAGCAGGATATTGGGACAAGACCTAGATCTTCTGGTTTTTAAGTTATAGGTTTTTCTTTCTGCTTTATACTAGGCAAAAATGTTAATCTATTTGTATGTATCTTCCTAAAAATGAAAATAGTCTATCTCATTTCTTATTATGTATTGAAACATAAATATAAAATACTGATCGTGACTTTTGAAATCAAAAACATTTTTAAAATGCTTTGTTTTATATTATGCTTACCAAAATTTTTAAAAATATATATTTTAAAGATCAATTTATATTTCAAATTTTCTTGAAAAATTACTATATTGCATAAGAAATCTGAGCTTTTATTTTTTTAATTTTTGTTTTATTTTTTCTTGTCAACATTTACAAGAACTGATATTTATTCCCATGAGGTTCAAAAATTACTTTGCAAGTATCAACTTCTATATCTTAGATATTGTAGGATATTTATCTCTCTTGTATTCAAGGATAGAAGATGTGATAGAGCTCTTCAATAAGATTACAACCTATTCTTATAAAAAACACACATGTAACACAAAATAAGAACCAGAGTTTTGTACATCAAGAAAAGCAAAACTATTAACACGGAGTATGCCTAAATATTGAGGGTGTGGTATTTTTTGCCATTTAATAAGCTTGAGGTCAGAAATGTATTCACTTGAAAATATGTTAAGAATATAAAACCATGTGATTTTACTAATATTTTACTTTGAATAATACTATCATCTGCTTATGAAACATTTTCTGGGAAAAAGTGACAGTTGAAATGAAGATGTTCTAATTCTACTTAACCATATAGATTCTGCTTTGCAAGTTTTGAGAAAAATCAATTGAACACATCATTTCTTTCAAAAAATTAGGTTGGCTGAGATAACTAAAGCAAAATACCCAAGCATTTCTCTATTATTTTTTTGCTAGATTGTGAAGGCACATGCACTGCAGTCCCTCATCTGAATCAACTTCATGGCTGCCGTATTGAGTTGGGTTGCATCTGTCATACTGTGTCATGTCATGTTGCATGGTGCCTTATAATGGATGCTGACATGAGGTAGCAGGCTGCCTTCACACCTATGAAAACATATTCAGAACGAAAACAGATGGTACATTGTTTGATGCAGCAACTATTATTGTGGCATATAAAATATTTCAATCTAATTGTGGAAAAGGATATCATCTTGCCAAACTTTATAGCTTGAACTGTATCTAAAATGTTCTGATATAAAAGATAAATGTTATTTGATCTAATATATGCTTTTTCTTGAATCATGTAATGAAATACAAATCAAGTTAAGAAAAGTTGTTTCTTTTTCTTAATATTGCATGAAATATTAAACTAGAAGTTATAATGCAACCATACTCCATGCTATCAAGATTGTTTTAAAATTGGTTTCTTCCAGAAATGGTAACACTAGTGCTTTTGCATTTATGTACAGTGACATTGAAGTTAAAATGATTTAATAGTCAATTCCTGTTTTAGAGAAAGTGATAGCAACCATGTTTTGTCACTGATCACACCAAATTTTTAAATTGTGGCAAAGAATTGCCAATGCATACGTAAGCAAAGCTTCAGAGATGATAACCATTTTAACAGAACACAGAGTGAACAATTGCTGATATATAAGGCCAAATGTAGCTAAACTATTCCTGTATTACATTAAATTACAGGCCAGGTCAGTGAACACTGGAAATAAAACCTAATTATTCTCAGTTGAAAAGTTCAATATCACCATTATGATCTGACCTATTTCATAAATTCTTGAAGTTTTTTTTTTGCTGCAAGAATAGCAGGTCTTCTAAACTATTTTTTAAAACATTCAGTTGTGTGCTTC
>NW_011888864.1:2907574-2912770 GCF_000151845.1 Pteropus vampyrus | reverse complement strand
GTGTTATGCTTATTCTAATTATCATCTTCCAATAATGATTTTTGTTCTTGTTGTTTCTTTAATTACAATCTCAACCTTTTCTCAATCTTTATTCTTTAGATTTCTCCTCAACACTTGAAGTTTTTAACCAATCTCTTTCCCATTGAAATGCTCTTCTAGCTAGGTGGGTGCCACATAGACAATCTGTCTTTATGAACAAACTATCTTTGGAGTGCCTGATTTGTAATTACAACTGCCTAAATGATCAGTGTTGGTTCAACTGGTCATTTATTCATTCATTCAACAAATATTAATCTGCCCTAGCTACATTGGCTATTAGACTAGAAAACCAAATACAATAAATACAGTGTCTGTCCTATATTGAGGGAAACCAGTATGTAAACACTGAATTTAATGAAGTCTATTATGAAAAAAATATTTGCAGAATACATTCTGGGCATGTAAAAGTACTTTGTAAATTTGATTTTGAGGCGAGATGCGCTGGGGAAAGAAAAAAAAACTGCAAGGAGAAAATGACTATGTAGGGTTAAGTCCTGATACATAACTTTTCATCCTACCTGAGGTACGTTTTTTTTTTTTTTCTTGCACAAGCAAGTATAGAAAGGAGATATGAAATAAACAAAAAGATATGTTTGGAGGAACACAGCATTTATGTATGCCTAAAGGAAATTCATAAAGGTAGTTAGTCAATGCCCCCACAGATATGAAGGTAGAGAATTATGTTTTAGAGGCTCTGTTAGGACATATGAAACAGCTGAACTTTACTCTGAGAACAATGGGAAGATTATCAATGGTGTTTCTGAGAAGTATGATGGACAAGTTTTCATTTTAAAAAGGTAATTTTAAACATAGCCTGTATATCTTACAGACATCCTATCTGTCCAAAACATATTTTCTTTCTAACTTTGTTTTTCCTAATTTCTTCCATTATATTTCTGTCTGGTTACCTCTATGGTATAAACCCCAATTGTCATTAAAATTAGCCATTATTCTCACCCAACCATCTACTTTACTTACCATAGTAAGTAAATTCTACCTAAAAATGTCTCTTTAATTCATTCTTTTCTCTTTATCCCCAGTAAAGTTTTCCTATCTCAGCCTCTCAAAATCCTTTACTTAAAAGACTTCCATACTTTCTAACTTTACTCATGTCTCACTCCTTTCTAATTTATCACCTACCTTGTCACCAAGGTTGCTGTTTTAAATTAATTTTATCACAACATTCTTCTTTTAGCTCATTACTGGACAAAATCCAAACTCATCAGCACAGAGTCAAGATTTTTTTCTATCTAACCCCAACATTCTGGTTCTTGAACTCCGGTTTTGGCCTTAACACGAAAGGTTCTGTAATAATACTCGCAAGTAGAGATGATTTGACACTTTATTTGTGTCTGGTACACATAAACTATATGAAAGTATATGGCATTCGCTACAATAATTACTGAAAACCGCAGATGTTGATGAAACCAAGAGAGCAAATTAAATGGAGAATCAAACATAAAGCTAAGATTAATGAACTGGAACATAAATTTCAAATATGTCTACAGGATTGAGGTTTCTGAAACAGATAACAAAACAGGATGCATATACAAAAATTAGAAATCTCAGAAGAATGTAATGTAAGAAACAGGGATAGAACAAGAATATGGCTAGAGAATTTTTTAGAATTTCTTGCCAACAGGCAATTCTGACAGATGAGTCTTGTACCAGGCTAAATTCCACCAACCTAACTATCACTATCTTAACTGCTTTCCTCCTTTTCGTGAAAAACCCGTATTTAGGACTGAGCTTATTTAATTGATGGTGATGAGTGATCTACTCCCTTATATATAGTGCATTGCTACTTCAGCATGTTATTCTAATTAGCAATGAAAAAAGAAACCCTTGATTTACACATGAGGAAAAGCCAAACAGATTATGTCCTCAAGATCTAATGACAATTTAACTGGTCTTCATTTTGATCTGTTGCCAGCAGATCCAATTTGAATTTCCAGTCACTTGTGTCCAGTGAAGTTTTGCTTTACCAGAACAAGCAAGAGCTGAGAGGTAGCTTTTCCCTAGCAGATGTAAGAGAGTCTTTATTAGGAAACAAACATTATTATTAAGTCTCAGATTTTCCAATTTGAATCTTCTCAACCACATCTAAGCACTTGGCACTGAGCTGCTCTCTACCCTTGATACATATGGTTTGTTTTGGAACCAAATCTAATTAGCTATTTCTAAATGCTTATCAGCAAACCAGTGTCTTTCCATAATGAGATTTTATTGGTCCATGTCAAAATGAAAAAAACAAGGTGCATTTAGTAAAAATTTCCAAAAGCCAAATTTATATATTATTAAGGCCTTTATATTCAGGGTTGAGATTTTTTTTTTTTTTTTCAAATTTTTGGTGCAATTGGTGGGAATGTAAATTGGTGCAGCCACCATAAAAAACAGTATGGAGTTTCCTCAAAAAATTAAGAATATAATTACCATATGAGCTAGCTATCCCTCTTCTGGATATTTACCTCCAAAATTTGAAAACATTTATCAGTAGAGATATATGCACCCCGATGTTCATAGCAGCTTTATTTACAATGGCCAAGACATGGAAACAACCAAAGTGTCCTTTGGATAGTTGATTGGACAAATGATGTGATACATATATACAATGGAAAGTTACTCAGCCATAAGAAAAGATGAAATACTGCCATTTGTGACAAATTGGATGGCTGTTGAGGTTATCATGCTAAGTGAAATAAGTCGGATAGAAAAAGTTGAGAACCACATGATTTCACTCAGATGTGTGATATAAAACTGAAAGCAACAAACAAACAAGTGAAATAAACAGAGACTCATGGACATGGACAATAGTTTTGTGTTTACCAGAAGGAAGGGGGTGAGAAGGGGAGATAGATAAAGGTAAAGAGGATTAAAAATATATGATGACGAAAGGAAATTTAACTTTGGTGAACACATAATGTGATATACATATGACGTATTATTGAATTGTACACTTGCAACCTACATAATTTTATTAACTAATGTCACCCCAATACATTTAATTTTTAAAATTTCTCTATTGAAATATCTTAGCCTCTATGAAATGATAATGATGAAAGATTCTACTTTGAGAATCAAATTTTGTTTGGACATTTTTATATGCTTACTAGAAAATAATAATTGTTGCCAACCTAATTACCACTCTCCCATATATACTTGAATTTGACTGGTTTTTGAAATCCAAATGTATAAGAATTCTTCCAACATATCTTAACAACGATTCTATAGTTTTAAAGAAGCATTTTAACATTAGCCTTAGCTTACAGAGAAGAGCAATCTCTGAAGCTGGATATCTCTCTCACTAGTGTGAACAAAAATAGGGGTTCTATGGAAAGTAGCCTCGCAGGGTGATCTGATTATAAATTCCTAACTGAACGGGTCCTGGTAGATAGTCATGGCCCAGGCATTTAACTTTTTAGTAAAATGTTTGTCTTGGCCTTAAACAAGCCCTGTCCATTATTTTCTGTGCACTTACCTTAATATATCTTTGAAATAAACTGTAACCATCCTCTAGAAAGCACATAATCTTGCGAACTATCTTGTAATTCAATCCCCGCATTGCTTTTTCCCATCTTCATGTACTCTTCCTTACTATTTCTTCCTTAATTTCAAATGCATTAAAGAAGCTGCAAAACTGTTATTCTTGCAAAGAAAAACAAAGTGCTTTATTTTATCTAAGAATGAAAAAAACCCATAAGTAGATCAAATGGTGTTATATTTTGCAACTGAGATATGTGCAAAATGATTGTTTATCACCTACCTACAAACAATGTAAGAAAAAAAAGTGACATCTCATGAGTAATATATTAAATAAATTCCAAAGTTTCCAAGGGCTAATGTGACTATTATAAATTGTGTAAATTATTTCTAAATGTGCATTATAGTTTGTAAACATTTTTTCTTTCTGAGTGGTACTTAAAATAATGGTACATTTAATAAAAGCATTAAAGAAACTGCAAAACTGTTATTTTCTACAGCATTTGAGATCTTGCTCCCTAGCATATATGGTCAGTTTGGCTCAAATAAACTCTTATAAAAGTTCTCTACAGGTTTGGATGTTTTTTATAACAACACCAGAGTGTTCTTCATGACCTTGATGAATGAAATATTCTCTGGGTGGTTCTATGGAATACAATCCTTGAGCGGGTCCTCTGACATCACATATTAGATCTATTTCAGCATGCCTATCTACTTTTCTCTAACCGCTATAGAAACTGCAATTTGTTTACTTCATTGAAAATTGGCCCCCACTTTTCACAAGCTTCTAATAGCTATGATCCAAGAATGTTTGCCTCATCCTTAGGTTCACAAGATGCAAAATCTTGTGTCCTAAGAAAGTATCACTACTTTCAAATCATTCAGCCTATCAGTCTTCTCATATAGAAAATAGACATAATAAAGTATGCCTACTTCAGAGTTGTTGTGAGAACTAATTAATGTTTCTAAACGGATTTGAAATTACCATATGAAAGATACCTAATCTGACCTTCTTCAATGAACAATGAGGAAAGCATATATGAGAAGACACTATTGATGTAGAAGCTTAAATTGGCTTTTGATTGTGTAACTTGAATTTCTACTTGGCAAAAATATAATTTAGCAGAGAGAATAAATTTTTTTTTTTAAAAAAATGCCACTGCTTTTTCTTGCTTATTCAGTCTTCAATTCTAGCCCTATAAGTTATGCACACTCAAAATATAATCGCAATAATACTTCCTGGGATCCTACCAGTACAGGCTCTTAATTCTTGTAGCTCCTTTGTTGTGCAATTTCATCCTTCCTTTATTAGTCCCAACAGGTTCCCAGCCAGACTATACTCTGCTTATACCACAGTAATGGGCCCTGAAGCTCCTGGGGGTAGGGTTTTATTTCCTTGTGTATTATGTTTCATTAAAGGGAAGGATTTATCTTTACTAAGGAGGTTGGGACACTTCTGCAAGCAATGACAGCTCAAGGGGTCTGCAAAGCCAAAATCCACTGGGGCATTTATCTACATGTACTAACTCTATAATTTAAGTTCTTAGATTTTTCTAATCAGGGTCCTAAACTTAGCCTAAAATACTGAATTTGGCTGAATATTTAAACATCTCTGGAGATCTGCTACTCTCAGGTTCTGAGTCTGCTCTTCGGCTTTGCCCCTTGTCTCACTACAGA
>NW_011888864.1:2906254-2906819 GCF_000151845.1 Pteropus vampyrus | reverse complement strand
GAGAAGACACTATTGATGTAGAAGCTTAAATTGGCTTTTGATTGTGTAACTTGAATTTCTACTTGGCAAAAATATAATTTAGCAGAGAGAATAAAAATTTTTTTTTAAAAAAATGCCACTGCTTTTTCTTGCTTATTCAGTCTTCAATTCCAGCCCTATAAGTTATGCACACTCAAAATATAATCGCAATAATACTTCCTGGGATCCGACCAGTACAGGCTCTTAATTCTTGTAGCTCCTTTGTTGTGCAATTTCATCCTTCCTTTATTAGTCCCAACAGGTTCCCAGCTAGACTATACTCTGCTTATACCACAGCAATGGGCCCTGAAGCTCCTGGGGGTAGGGTTTTATTTCCTTGTGTATTATGTTTCATTAAAGGGAAGGACTTATCTTTACTAAGGAGGTTGGGACATTTCTGCAAGCAATGACAGCTCAAGGGGTCTGCAAAGCCAAAATCCACTGGGGCATTTATCTACATGTACTACTCTATAATTTAAGTTCTTAGATTTTTCTAATCAGGGTCCTAATCTTAGCCTAAAATACTGAATTTGGCTGAATATTTAAA
>NW_011888864.1:2877351-2905074 GCF_000151845.1 Pteropus vampyrus | reverse complement strand
TTTCCTTGTGTATTATGTTTCATTAAAGGGAAGGATTTATCTTTACTAAGGAGGTTGGGACACTTCTGCAAGCAATGACAGCTCAAGGGGTCTGCAAAGCCAAAATCCACTGGGGCATTTATCTACATGTACTAACTCTATAATTTAAGTTCTTAGATTTTTCTAATCAGGGTCCTAAACTTAGCCTAAAATACTGAATTTGGCTGAATATTTAAACATCTCTGGAGATCTGCTACTCTCAGGTTCTGAGTCTGCTCTTCGGCTTTGCCCCTTGTCTCACTACAGAAGATAAGGCCTCTTAATAAACTTCCAAATAGGACGTCTACTTTTCATGTTCAGCCTTTAACTACTTGGTAATGGAACTCAGTTTCTCATTATCTTTCTTTGGGAATGTTATGGACTAAATGTTTTGTCTCCTCCATATTCACATGTTGAAGTCTTGAAAATTGGAGATATGAGGAGATGATAAAGATTAAATGAGGTCATAAAGGTGGAACCGAATTAGATAGGGCTGATGATGCTCTTCTAAGGAGAGAAAAAGACACCAGAGCTCTTTCTCCACCATATGAGATACAGAAAGAAGGTGGTCGTTTGCAAGCCAGGTAGGGAGTTCTCACCAGGAACAGTATCAGCGGGCACCTTGATCTTAACTTCTCAACTTCTAAAACTGTGAGATATAAATTTCTGTTGATTAAACCACTCAATATACGATATTTTGTTATGGAAGCCCAAGCTGACCAAGATAGAAAGTTAATGAAATTTTTCGATAACCAGCCAACTCTTTATGCATTGTTTCCTGCATATGTTTCAAGCGCCTGATTCAGGCTTTTGTTTCTCTCCATCAGAATGTTTCTCAGGTCACTACTAATGAAATATTTATTAATAAGGTTGCTATCTTGTGCTAGGGACTATCTCTTTTCACATAAACCTCCATTTATTATCCTCCTTGCCAGAGACCATGTGATGAGTGTGCCAGTCACCAAATCACATCTTATTTTCTTTTTTCTCACTCTTGGAGTGACCTTCATTTGGGTTCTTGGATAAGCACACAAAAATGGAATAGACATGTAAAGGAAATACAAGTAACTCATTTTCATGGCCTTCACAGAGGTTACATGGAATGTTTATAATACAAAAGGAAGATCATGAAGGGTAGGGATTATGCCTAATATTGATCTAGATTATCAATGATATAGAGTTGCCTAAAATGAATGAATAAAAGTGTATGCTCAATTGAATTGCTGTACATTAAACATGTTCTTATTGTTCAGACACGAAGCTTTCCAGGGGTCAACAGCACTAAATGTCTAAAGAGGGCTAGTAATATTGGTCAAGAAACTTCAGTTATCTTTCTACTAAACAAAGTTTAAAGTCAGTGTAGTATTATCTCTATTTTTTCCCAGTTCAAGTATGATATCGCTTTTCTATATTTCCTTATATCAAGCAAACAGAATTATAAGGTAATACTTTGTGATCTCATTTTCCTTACATGTTTTTTTCTACACTTCTTCTATTTTGTAAATAGAATAAAAATAAATTGATATTATTCTGTGCAATTAATGATGGCCTTGGGGGAGGAATGAGCATATTAGGGAGGTGGACATGATGCAAGCTCTAAACGTTTACCTAACTGATATTTCATAAAGGTGAGTGATCATTTAGAGAAATAAAAGAAATATCATGGTATAAATATCTGACACTTTGAAGCGGGAAGTCACCAGATAGTGTAATACATTGTTTCTCTTTAAAACCAATAATTTTTAAATGATTAAAATTTATTTAGAGGAATAGAAAGGAGTTTTTTCTATATTAATACACATTGTTTCTAATTTATATCCTAATCATTATATTATGTTCTATCTATGAATTGTTACATAATGCATTCCATTTTATTTCCAAATAAAAACAGATTCTTTTATTAATTTATTTTACTAACAAAAATAAGCAATGATTTAAAAAAATTGTAAACCTTTCTCTACTTTTGTTTAGTTGTCATTCTCTTGTCAGTTCCTTTCTGATATTTTTTCCCTAAAATGGACAACTTATCGTAAGACATATGAAGGATTTAAAATTTAAATTAAATGTAATTTATTCTTGGAAAATAGCATTAGGCTCTGTTTTTGAATTTTAAACCATTGAGTCTGCATTATGGTTATGGAAAAATATTTACTAGATATAGATATCTAGTAAATATTTACTAGACACATGAGAGTGCTTATCTGAGACTTATTTATATTTTACCAATGTATTGATATAATGTCTTAGGACTCCTTACAAATCGGTTGCTTGTTTTTTTTTATCTTTCGGTGTGATGATATTCTATAATCCTGGTTGTGGAAAAAGTGGAAGAACTTTCATTGGTAACAGAAGTGGGTTTTGTAAAATATTGTATGTGCTTAGGGTTTTGTTTCTTCTATTTCTTATAAAATATAAAATGTCATTTTTTGAAGCTACGATAGAAAAATAGATGAAAACTCCCAGGATATGGCAGACTGAAAGGAATTAATAAAATATTTTTTAGATACTTTAAACCAGACACAGAACAACAAAGATCAAACATTATTAAAAATAGGCTTTGGAAAGGCCCCATGAGAATTTACAAGCCAGAAGTTTAGAGGCAGAAAGTTACCTTTTGACTTTTCAAACTGAAAAAATAAATATTCATAGTTGGGTTTAACTGAGTAAAAAAGTTGAAGGGAGAGGACTTTTTATATTGGATTTTATGCAAGCATTTTTCTATGTCTCCATGTATAAGAGAGGAATACTACAGAGATAGAATATTTTGTTATATATAATGTCTTATGTCATAAAATTCAATAATAACTGTATTTCAGATAACTTATTGATTCTTTGTATTTTTTTACTTTTGTTTATTTGCTCAGCTATAATTTTAGTCTTATGCTCCTCTTTTCATAGGCTCAATTTAACATCATTATGTTCATATTTATAATAGTCCTTCATTACCGAAATAATAAAAGCTATTAAATATGACATCCCCTAGATTCCTGCAATTCCGAAAGGTCTCAGAATTCTTATTTATTCTTTGCTATTTCTTGCTGGTCTCAGAGTAGAGATGTTCCTCTTTCTGTCTATACAAAATCCCTTAATATCTTCTATGGGTCTAATGTCCTCTCAACTTCCCTCCTTAAAGGGAAGTTGAGAAAAAAAAAAAAAAAAGGGAAGGAAGGGAAGAAGCCATTCTTCTTTGGATATGTATATATTTTTAAATTTACTTCCTCCATTTCATCCTTAGTTCACCTTCTTAATGGATGATACTAGAATAGATGTCTCTGCATTCTCATGCTTTATTTCATCCACAATCAACTAAACACTTGCTCACAACAAAGTACACAATAATTGCTCACTAATGCTTGTCCAAATAACAAAAAATCCAACCAATATTTGCAAGCATGATTTATCTGTATTCCATGAAGCATTTAATAATGTGATTATGCACTAACTCATAGATCTTATTGTCAAATCAGATGGTTAGAATCAGAGATTTTACTAATCATTAACCTTCACTGACAATTTCAATGCTCAGTTGAAGCAGAGAGAGGTCTGGGGCATCAAGAGTAGCTCCTCAGAGTCCTGTTTTCCTGCGTCATTCATGCTCCTCTGGTTCAGAATAATAGAAGAGATCTTTAATGAGGTCCATGTTCACCTAAAACAGTGGGGTTATATTAATTATGAATATCTCTATTTCATATGCAGTTAAGAATTGTATAGTTTATGTCACATTCTCCATAGAACCATTCTTTATAGATAGTAGATTCAACTTCTTATAAATTAACCTTTGCTAGGGATAGCCTGCTAAGAATATTTCAAAGATAAATTCTCTCTCATTGCAAATATCAGAAGACCATTTGACAAAGAAATTAGACCAGGCCACCAGCCCATCTATCTTCTTTTCTTTCTCTTGAGTTGAGTCTCTAATGAAAGAAATGTATAGGTTATAGGCCAACTGTTCTAACTCTCCCCTCCCATTTACTCACTTTCATTTGTCTCTTCTTTTGCTTCCAAAACATAATTCTCTTCTAGTTCTCCTTTTAACCTCTAAATATATCTCCAGTCTTCTTTAATGAAACTTTCCCTCACCTTTTCACAACTTTTAATTCACAGCACTCTGTTCTAGATCTTCTCTTCTGTTCTTTTCTCTTCTTACTCTATATTCTCTTTATATGTGATTTTTACCTTTTCTGTGTTTTTAACCATTATCTTATATCATGATTCAAAAAATATTTTTCTAAACTGGATAGAGTTCCTGATCTGCATATACAAGTAACTGCTAGACAACTTTACTTAGGTACATGAAAAGCATCTCAAATGCAACATATTCCAGATGGAAGTGATCGTCATCCTGCTACTCCATGATCTGATCTTTACCTATTTATCGTCATCATTATCAATGACAATGAGAAGAATAAAAAGATGTTTTCTAATATGATTATCAATCTCAGATCATTATTCAGTGACATAGTTAAGTATTGCTTGTCAACTATTTTCTATATGCTATTTATAATGATCTAATTTAATGTCCTCAAATCTTTAAAAAATAATTATTATTGTATCAATTTTATGTATGTAGAAATTGAGGCTCAAAAAGTTTAATTGATCTGGACAAAACCTGTCAATAAATGGCAGAACAAGGACTTGAAGAAAACTAACTCCATGTTTACTCATATTTATGACTTGCCAATTGAACTACCTCCAGTTAAACATCTCTGTCTAAAAATATGGAGGCATGAACAATAGGAGGACAGTGAAACACCAGAAACTGAACTTTATATAGATCTGTGTATTTTTGAAAGCCTTAGAGTAAGCTTCAAGGAGGTATGAGGTGAAAATGCTACCAATGTGCCCTGTGATATGACCCAGCAGAGATACAGGCAAGATCAGTCTAGTTAATCACTCTACACTGAATATATTAGTTAAGGCTCAAGCTAAGAATCTTTTGGTTCTTCAAACAAAGCTAACTCAAATCCAGCGAAATAAATAAAATAGTTTATTATATTCTCATGTCCATCCCAGAGCTGTTCAAGAGGGTGGGATTTCTCTGCCATTCTCAACATAATGGCATTTATCTCTGGGTTCATATTAGTAACTCTAGTTTTTTTTTTTTTTCCTAGTCAATAGGAATAACGATAACAAAAATGAAGAGCAGGTAACTTCTTTTTTATGACTATAAACAAGAAGTACACAAATTACTTTTATCCACATACCATCTCAGCAAATTTAATCACTTATTTTTCCTGAAAAGAAAACAGAGATAATGTATACTGGGGAAACTTATTTATCCATGACATACTCATCTATGTAGAGGAAACAGCAATCAAATACAAATCTGGAAATACAAAGTGACTTGTTCAGACAAAGTATGTGCGCCAGGTATGTGCACCATTGAAACGTGTCCCTGACAAGCTTATCTTTCATACCTTACTCTGGTCAAGCTTACCTAGAGAACACAGCTTGGACATACTAAATATCCAAACCCATTGGCAGACTTGATTCTGTTCTTACTCTTTATTGGCACAGAAATGACCTGTTCATGGTCACTAATTAGGTGAATATTTTATATACTCCATATCAATAATGCCTAACACACTGACAATCCCTTATTTATTTTTTCCTGAGATTCATCTGAGCATTATCCATATATGACATTATAAGCATCTAGACATCTTGCATAAACCATCATTGTTGTTTTAGATATGTTGAAAACTGACAGGCAATCAGGTATTTTGAGAAAACTTATAGGAATTGTATGTATTTCTGACTACTTCTTAATAAATTTCTATCAATCTTGTATAAATGTTCTATTTCTGAATAAGAAGGTACCACAAACTTAGCAGCTAAAGCAACACACATGTGTTATCTCCCAGTTTCCAGGGGTCAGAAGTATGGCACATGCACAGGATCTCACAAGGCTGAAATTTAGGTGTAGGCCAGGCAGCATTTGTATTTGGAAACTCTTCTAGTGAAGAATCAGCTTCCAAACTCATTCAGGTTGTTGGCAGAATTTATTTCATGAGCTTGTATGACCATGGTCTCTATCTTTTTTTTTTTTTTTAATATTGATCAGTTAACATCTGCTCTCATATCTTAAAAGTTGCCCATACCTCCTTTTAAAATACAGTGACTTACTTCTTCAAGGCCAGCGGGAGAATCTCTATTTCTCAAATTTTCTAAGATGGAGTCATATAATATAATATAACCTGTGAGTAACTATTTTATCACTTTTGCCTTATAAGACAATGAAGAGAGTAACTATCCTATTATCTTTTACATTCTATTGACTAGAAAGAAGTCACAAGTTCTACCTGCACTCAAGGGAAGATGTTTATACAAGAGTGTGGGTCCTTCCAGTTCATTTCAGAATTCTGCCTACCACAAATCTTAAAATATTATTTTATATGTATCTCCAACTTATGTAGTAATAAAGTACAATAAACTAACTGTAATAATTTTATGAACTTGTGGCAATTCACAAAATCAGTCTTCTAAGTAAATTTGATTATATATTCTGATACCTGTATTGAATCATATACATGTATATTCATATATATATGTACAAATATGTGTCCATATACACACACATAAATATATTCTTCTTGTTCTTAAACTATGTGCTTTTAATTGTTTTATTATGCTTCATCTTTTACATACATTACATAGAATAGTGATATGACACAAAACTAATAGAAATCATTAATCGTTTTTTTAAGTATAAACTAATGTCAATCCAAGAACAGTTGTGAATCAAATACTCCTACCTCTTTTTCACATATTTTTCTTTAATTTTTATTTTTCAGTACTTCAAATCATTCCTTGGTCTACTAATACAATATTTCTACACAAAACCAGTAAATTATATGTAAAGCTCTAAGTAGAAATAAGCACATATTGGTCAAAGAGAAAACTTAGAAAAAGCAACAAAATAATAAAATGCTATTTCCTTAAGGGATATTTTATTTCTGTCTACCTCTCTCATGTTCAGAATAGCACCTAGAGCAATGCAAGCATAGTATTCTATAAAATCAGTGCAGGGAATCTGTCCATGCCTGGTACACAACGAGGCAGAAGTAATGTCAAACCTGGATTGGGGCTTGGCTACCTAATTCTCACAATTTGTGGCTAGTCTATAGGCAGACATTATGCTGTAACTTCTGGTTACAGCCTAGATTCACTCAAAGACATATGGATGGACAAAGACAGAAGTATGTCTCTCGGCAATGTCTATGGGCAAAACGATTTTAAGGAAGTGTAAGGGTTCTGATCTGTTCATAACCTCCCTTGTGGAATAAATAGAAGACATTCAAAGTGTACACTTACAGATTTTCTTAAATTAAGGCTTTAAAGAAAGAAGTTTATATTCTTCATTTCCTATTTTTTAATAGAAACATTAAGATACTAAGCATGCAGAATTTCTAGATAGAGAAAGATATCACGAAGATGTTGTAGAATATTACTTGTTTGTTTCCTTTTCTTTTGTAATAGTATATATTATCTGGGGATTGACTGTTAGAACCTTGGATTACCAATTTTCAGAAAAATAAAATAGTCATGTTTTATCAAATCCATCTGTTCCCAGGAGAAGAAAACATTACACACGACTGATATGATCTGGCCTCAAAGAACACTTTTGTAGTTCCTTATCTCCCTTTTAATTGACTTTTTTAACCAATCCCCATAATTAGTGTTTTTTGTCTCGATTTGTTCATCTTTCCGGAATTTACTTTTAAGTATATATCAATTTTATATGTATGTAATAGGAAAATAAAAAACAATAATGAAAATAACGAAAGAAGAACAGAAAAAAAGAAAGAAGGCAGGAAGGAGGGCAGAGAAGAAAATGAGGGAAAAGGGAGCAGAAAGATTAAAGAGAGAAAAATTTGTGGGAAGAGACAAATTAGAGGGCAGAGGTGTCATTTGACTTTTCAGATTAATCCAGGACTTTAATTCAGGTTGGAATCATTATGCATATGCATGTAAACAGAATTTTAGACTTCAATAATTTTGACTTGTTGTATTCTCTATTTCATCATTTTTTTGTAATATCCTCTAAGAACAATAGAATTTCTCTTCTAGTCTCATTATCTTATTTAAAATTTCTTCTAAATATAGTTTATCCTTACTTACTTTCTGATATATCTTCTATACTTTGAAATTTGATTTCTGCCCACAGAATGCAACTAAAACCGTATTTTCTAATTTTGCCTCCTAATTATTACAGGCAATGGCTTTTTCATTTTCATTTTCTTTCTTTCTTTTCTTCCTTTCTCTTTATTATTTTTTTCAGTCCTTCCCTTGCTAGAGCTTTCTGACATCCTCTTGTAACTTGATTGTAAGGCATGTTTTTAAAATGTTTAAAACTTCACAGCTTGCTTTCAGGCAAATTCCTGAGTTCTTCCCTCTTAGCTCCTTCACAAATTTACAAGGTGGTATCCTCAGTTTTCCCCTCTTTCCTCCTGACCCACCATCTGTAGATCACCCCACCTGTTTCCATGTTTCAAACCACTATATTTATGCTGAGCACTGACAAATCTGTCTCCAAGCTGAAGCAGCTCATTTGCTCTTCTGAATTATGTACCCAACTGCCTGCTGAACGTAGCCATCTGATATTTCATAAACATCTTAAGTTTCATATGTCAAAATTCAGACTCATCCTCTTTTTGAATAAGTCTGCTCCTCTTATTTTTTGTGTCTCATATATCCAGTCAAGAATCTGGAGATTTTCTGGTCAAGATGGCAGAATAAGTAAATGCTGTGCTTGCTTCCTCTTTTGAGTGCATCAGAATTACAACTAAAGTACAGAACAACCATCATTGAGAATCACCTGAAGTCTAGCTAAACTGATGTCCTACAGCTAAAGACATACAGAAGAAGCCATATTGAGACTGGGAAGAGGGGCAGAGATGAGGAATGGGCTAATCTCACATCACATTCCTTCTTAAAAATAAGAAGGAATATCTTGGCTATAGTGGTCTCCCCAGAGGAGCAAGGCGTCCCAGCTCTACACAAAGAACTCCAACCCAGGGTACCAGTGCTGGGAAGAGAAGTCTCCATAACTTCTGGCTGTGAAAACCAGCAAAGATTGTGGCTGAGTGATATATAGACAGCTGGAGTTCCAGGCATTCCTCTTAAAATAGCCCATGGGAGAACTTACTTCTTGAAGAACTCACTTGGCTCCGAGCTACAACACTGGAGCAACGGGGCAAAAGGCACCAGGAACACATGGGGAGGAAATGAATTGTCTGATTTTAGGGCAAGGGCTGAAGGGGCAGATTTCTCCTAGACAGAAGTGGTGGCAGAAGCTATTGTTCCTTTGTTGAGCCCTCCCTGTCCCAGTGTGCCAACATAGGTGGAAACCATATCTGAATCTCTATCAACCTGGCTATTACTAGTCACCTTCACCTGTTGATTCCCTGAGACCCTGCCCCATTCAACTTTTGAGCTCACCCAAGCTATTTCCAGTGGCTTTTCAATACAAACAGCTTGTCTTGGCTATGCTATGGAAATTTCTAAAATATTTCAAAGATTCACAAAACTTAAACAAGATACATCTGTCCTTGAAGTGTCCTATACCTCTTACTGAGCAGTCTCAAGCCCAGCACTAGTGGCAGCTGGCCTCAGTGTGCAGCTTGGCCTGTTGAGGCACCTCCAAGCCTTGTTTGGGTCATTTGCGGATTGTTTGGTAGCTCATGCCAGGTTGTCTCAAGCAGAGCATGGGCTATGACTGTATTTGACCTGGGGCAGGGACCCTCCTGGGAGTTCCTGGGGCTGGCATACCCATGCCCAAATTCAAACAGAGCCAGAACACCACCTGGGACTGCATCCAAAGATGACACACCCAAAGGGCAAACAGGTCAGGCACCACAAAGTGCTAAAGTGAATCCTACTCCATAGGGTCAGACTCTGCACAACAGATTTTACACTGTAGTCACAGCTAGTCTTCACAACCAATCACTGTGAGTGTCAATCCTTCTCATTTACATGCTAACAGCAACTAAGGCTCAACTACAACAGAAGGACATACACAAACAATAAAAGGGACACACCTGGAGCACCTGGCTCAAGTGAACAGGGGGACTGCTGAACTGCGCCTCATAAGAAACTTATTATAAAAGCCACTCTACTAAGACCAGGAGACATAGCAGCTCTACCTAATACATAGAAACAAAACACAGGGAGTCAGCGAAAATGGGGAGACAAAGAAACATGTCCCAAATGTAAAAACAGACAAAAGCTCCAGAAAAAAAAATGAACAAAATAAAGACAAGCAATCTATCAGATGCAGTTCAAAACACTGGTTATAAAGATGCTCAATGAACTTAGAAGAGTAGATGAACTTAGTGAGAACTTTAACAAGGAGATAGAAAACATAAAAATGAAAATAGAAAGCATAAATAAGAAGCAGTCATAAATAAAAAAAATACAGTAACTGAAATGAAGAATACATCAGAGGGAATCAACAGTAGATTAGATGAAGCAGAGGATCAAATCAGCAATTTAGGAAATAAGGCAGCAGCAAACACCCAACTGGAATAGCTACAAGAGAAAAGAATGAAAAAAAATGAGAATAGCTTAAGGGACCTCTAGCATAACATCAAGTGTACCAATATTTGCATCATTGGATCTAAGAAGGAGATGAGAGAGAGGAAGGAATCGAAAACCTATTTGAAGAAATACTGACAGAAAACTTCTCTAACCTTGGAAGGAAATAGATACACAAACTCAGGAAGCACACAGAGTCCCAAACAAGATGAACCCAAAGAAGCCCACATCAAAACACATCATAATTAAAATGCCAAAGCTTAAATACAGAGAGAACTTAAAAGCAGCAAGAAAAAAAGCAATTAGTTGCCTAAAAGGAAACTCCCAAAAACCTGTCAGCTAATCTTTGAGGAGAAACTTTGTAGGCTAGAAAGATTGCCAGAAAATATTCAAAGTGGTAAAAACCAAGGACCTACAACCAAGGTTACTCTACTCAGTGGAATTATCATTTACAATCAAAGGATAGATAAAGAGCTTCTCAGACAAGAAAAAGCTAAAGATGTTTATTACCAGCAAATCAGTATTACAAGAAATGTTAGAGGAACTTCTTTAAGAAGAAAAATTAAAATAAAAGTTAAAAAAGGATACTAAAATGGCAATGACTATAAATAAATATAAACTATAAATAACTATATATGTATCAACAATTACTCTAAATATAAATGAATGTAATGCTCCAGTCAAAATACAGGATGGCTAAATGGATAATAAAACAAGGCCCTTGCATATGCTGCCTATAAGAGATTCACTTCAGATTGAAAAACTGAAAGTAAAGAGATAGAAAAAGATATTTCATGAAAATGACAACAAACAAACAAACAAACAACAAGCAAGCAAAAAGGCAAAAAAGCTGGGGTAGCAATAATTATACCAAACAAAAAAGACTTTAAAACAAAGGATATATCAAGAGTCAAAGAAGGACTCAAGAATCCCAATTCTGGGTATTTATCCAAAGAAATCTGAAACACTACTTTGAAGGTACATGTGAATCTGTTGTTCATTGCAGCATTATTTACAATAGCCAAGATATGAAGGCATTCTGTGTGTCCATCAATGGATGAATGGTTAAAGAAGAGGTGATATATATGTACAATGGAATATTGCTCATCCATAAAAAGGAGAATAAAATCTTGCCACTTACAATAACCTGGATGGACCTCAAGAGTTCTGTGCTGAGTGGAGTAAGTCAGACAGAGAAAGACAAATGCCATATGATTTCGCTTGTATGTGGAATCTAAAGAACAAAACAAACGAACAAACAAAACAGAAACAAACTTGTAGATACAGAGAACATTTTGATGGTTATCAGATGGGAGGGGTATTGGAAGGAGGTTGAAAAAGGGGAAGGGATTAAAAAGTACCAATTAGTAGTTATAAAATAGTCATGGAGATGTAAAGTATAATATAAGGAATATAGTTAATAATTTTGTAATAGCTATGTATGGTGTCAGATAAGTACTACATTTATCAGGGTGATCATTTTTTAAGTTATTTAAGTGTCAATTACTATGGTATATACCTCAAATTAATATTAATTATATGTCAACTATAATTGAAACATAAAACATAATTTAAAAAATAAATTTAAAAGAAAAGAACTTGGAAATTTTTATTACTTTACCTACTACATCCAGTCAATGTCTAAATTTTATATTACTTCCTAAGGTTTAACCAATTGATCTTTACCCTCTGTCTTTACTAATGATAGCTGTAGCACACTTTCTTATCATCTTATTTCTGTGTTACTGTTATAAAGTGCTGCATGACCATTTTGCATTCATTGAGAAGTCTCTCTAATCTATTATTTGCATATACAGTCAAGATTTATGTAAAGTATAAAGCTCATCACATTACTTACTTGTAAAATCTTTCCACAGCTTCTCATAATCAAGAGAACACAGTCTAAGTTTTTTAAAAAATGGCATATGATATCTAGGTCTATCTCCCTTTCTAGCATTATTTTCTACTTTCTCTCAGATTTTAAGCTCTAATTATCCCATTATCTTTATGTTTCCCATGATCACAAATGCTGTTTTCACGTACACACCTCACACTCTACTTTCTCTCTGGAAATTCCCCTTGTCCAATTTCTTTTCTTTAAAATAAATTCTTAGAGAAAGTTTTTCCTTACTACCAGAGACCCAGGAAACACCTTACCCTCTGTCTTACCATTATATTAAGATCATCATTGCTATGAAAACATTATATTTAACGATGTACCTGTGCCTGCCACAGACTGAAAGCTTGGATATGTGAAGAGCAGAAAAGTAATGCTCCGCCTCTTACAATAACAACAACAACAAAAAGACTTAATATGTGAGAGATGAATAAGAAAATCGTCAGCCTGAGGATGTAGACTGTCAAATTATTCAAATTTATTCTGTTAAAAAATGAAGAAGGAAAGCTTCGAGTATGCATTCCAAATATGTATATCTAAGAAAACACATGGTCTCAAAATGCAAAAGAATAGGTATCTAAAGACTGAAACTACAATTCAATTATAATTACTTGCATGGTTGTTTGGAGTTAATGCATCATAAAATGGAACTTGCATTGGTTATGAAGCTAAGTTAAATAAGTATATGGTTGAACACATTTTATTATTTTTGCTATTGTTACATAAATGAAGAACCAATTTTCCCTGGGGAACTACCTTCACCAGGAGTAACTGAGAGCAGGACAGCAGGTCAAAATCTGTATTTCTTTACTTTGTTTCACTCTTCATTTAGCATAAGAAAGCATTTTCCTGAATATAGCGCTGCCCTATGATGGGAAGCTATCACACAGTTGATGTCTAAGGTATTCGACACATCTACGCATTTGCTTCAAAGTTGGCTGTCTTACCTTCTAATCTAATCTTCACAATTTAAATTATAGGCCATAGCTGATGGCAACTAAAATTAGGAGAGTAGAAAGAACTAACTACAGATATCTATTAAGACTATTAAGTAACAGAGTGGCTTAGAAACTTGTTACTTCTAGGTTTTAAATCAGACTCTGCTTTAATTAACTTTGTATCTCTTGCAAAAATAATTAATATCTCTGAAATCCACTCTCCTCAATTGTAAAATGCAAAATAATACCTGCATAAAGAGTTGCTATGAGGTTTAATATCATTATGTATGCCAGTTTTCAGTTTAACTGTTTCATAAAGAAAACTATCATCATTATTGTTATTTTTTAAATAAATAACATCAGCTTTATCTTTTTATGTTTTGACTAAATGGATTCTCTTATTATACATAAATAAGAATACTGGTACTGTTTCATTTGAAATTTCTGTAATTTTTAAATCAGAAGAGGAAATGTACCTGTTTTGACTAGGAGAGCCTTGTCCTAGGTGAAATAGTTCATAATTTATCAAATGCTAAAGCCCATTAAGAGTTCTCTCAAAGAATAACTGTCTAAACTTGCAAATTGCAGATGTAAGAGTTGATGTGCTTATAATGGACTTGCAGTACATGACATTTCATCAGGCATTCAATGAGCTAAATTTAGAGCAGCAGCTAGCATAATGGTACCATGGAGTCAAATAAAATCAGTTCTATAATGGCAACCTGCAATATTCAAAGGCATTTGCAATGTTAATGAATTTGATTTATTAATCTTTCCCATTCAGTATCTTATTAGGTTTTAAATGGTCAATATTTAGCATCACATTTCTGGAGAGAAAATGAATCCTGTCATATACTAAATTTAAAATAAAAGGCTTCTACTGGGTGACTAGAACTGACCTCGTTTGCATTCATTACAGATGAATCAAATGCAATATGGAAGCCAATTGCTTCTGCGATTGAATTCACTTGAGATGGAGAGATTTTTAGATCTGTTTATGTCTGTGAAATTCAGTACCTCATAAATATGGTCTTGTAAGAACAAGGTAATTCTTAGAATAGAAAAGACTACATTCAGATGTCTTACCTTACACACACACACACACACACACTCATACACACCTCAATTAATAAAGAGCAAAGAATCATAGGAAACATTTGGGCAAAATAAGTATGCAACCGAAAATTTTACATCTCCAATTTTCCTCCTGAATTTATAGACCATTCTTTTACCCCTCCCTCCTTCCTTTTTCTTTCATAGACTCCTCCTTCTCCACACTATAATTCATAATCTGACTAATAAGTGTCAGAATCACAAGGTCTCTGAGAAATTCTGACAAGCAAGACTTGCTAATAAAAAAGATCTGTATTATAATCAATTTGATATTTAATATCACTTGTCTTGTGTTTAGTTTACACATAAAAATAAGTGCTGTATTTAAGTGCTCAAAGTTTGTCCCCAAAGATGCTTTACTTTAAGTATCCTTAAGTAAACTACTGTTAATACAAGTAATTTTAATCTAGTTGTTAAATAAATAAATTGGTAAAAAAATAACCATAGTTTTAAATATTGTAAATCTGAAGTCTTCCTCCTGACCCACAACAGAAGATAAAACTGGTTTTATTGGACATGTGAAGAAATAAATATCGATATTTCTTATAATTACTAAAAATAAAAAAATAAGAAAACTGTAATTTAGATACTTGTATCAAAATATCATATAAATATTTTGCTTTTGTTTATTGAACAGCTTAATTTCTTTTTCATTTTCAGTTGCATACTTATTTTGCCCAAATGTTTCCTATGATTCTTTGCACTTTATTAATTGAGGTGTGTATGATTGTGTGTGTGTGTGTAAGGTAAGACATCTGAATGTAGTCTTTTCTATTCTAAGGTTTCTTCTCTTTTGAGATTTTAACAGTATGTAATTAGCAGAGTACTCAAGTGACAGGGTTTACTAGTTGTTTGATCGGACTGTAGATTGTGGAACACAGGCCTGTTTATTGTGCAGGGCTAACTTGCAGGGAGATGCATGTATTATTTAGATAGGCCTGGAAAAACTTAGAGTACGCCTAATTTTACAGAAGCCATAATTTTACAGAAGCCAGTCCATCTGGTGCAAGGTATTCTTTCTCTAGAATTCCAGCATAATGGGACAGGCTGCCAGTCAACAAAGAAGTGCCTGCAAAAAACTAAGAATAGAATTACCATATGACCCAGCAATCCTTCTTTTGGGTATTTACTCCCCCAAATTTGAAAACATTTATTTGCAAAGGTATATGCACTCCGACGTTTATAGCAGCATTGTTCATAGTGGGCCAAGACATGGAAACAATCCAAAGCATCCATTGATAGATGATTGCATAAAGAAGATGTGGTATATACATGCAATGGAATATGAAAGATGAAATAGCACTATTTGAGATTATCGTGATAAGCGAAATAAATCAGACAGAAAATGTTGAGAACCATATGATTTAACTCATATGGCATATAAAAGTAAAAGTAACAAACAAACAGAGACTCAAGGACACAGACAGCAGATTAATGGTTACAAGATGGAAGGGGGAAAGGAGAAAGGTAGATAAGGGTAAAGAAGGTCAAATATTTGGTGGCAGAAGGAAATTTAACTTTGGGTGGTGAACACAGTGCAATATCCATATGATGTATTATTGATTTGTACAAGTGGAACCTATTCAATTTTACTAACCAATGTCTTCCCAATAATTATAATGATTAAAAAAAAAAAGTGTCTGTATTGAGCCAACAGTGTAGGCCTGGCAGTTCATACATAGGCTGAAAAGGTACGTGGACTGCACAGAGCTCTTGACAATTACAGCAGTATGTCCTCCCTCTAAGTGGGAGTTATATGAACTCTTTCCTTTTTTGTTTTTTTTTTTTTGGCCTATTATTAATAATTTTTTATTATCAGTACCAAAATCTTTCATTTAAACTGTTTGTCAACTAACTTTAGGTAACATTCTCCTTTTAAGCTTAAATGGTCTCACATTTGGCCAGCAGCAGGTGCTTGTAGATTGGATCTTTTGTCAGTTCAATATATACCATTAATCTATGAAAGTTGACAAGTTTTCTGGCTAAACAAGATGGTCCAGATTTAGTTTGTACTTTCCTGCCTTAAACATGAAACCAGGCATTTCTCTACGGAATTATTTTTCCTCTTGGAAAAAGACTATCAGAGAATTTGATTGCAAGTGTAATTTTTTGTAAGGAGCATTTTTTCTGTGCAGTTCAGGGGATAGAGCTAGGCAATATATTTATTCTTGAATTATAAATCATATATTTATAATGGTTTACATCTAGTTTTAATATGACAGTGGTCCCACTTAAATTCTTGATTCCATTATTACATTTCTTTTATTATTATATTAAAAGTCTAAATTCCTCACAAAAGAAATATACTAATGTTACATCTTACCATAATAACATATTATTCACACACAATAAAATTATTGAGTAAAGTCAACTTGTTTCAGATTGCATCCATCTAAAGATTTGTAGTAAAATTACTTTGTTCTATTGTCACTGAAAAACCCTAATCTGTGATGGGAGAGTTAGTTTCTATTTTTTTATCCTCTTTTTTAAGGCTTTATTGAGATATAATTCACAGATATTTAAGGGGTGAAATTCAATGATTTTATTATATTTACAGATATGTGCACACAACCATTATCACAGTCAATTTTAGAACATTTTCATCACTTCAAAAAGAAACCCCTTTCTCTTTAGCTATTTCCATTCTCTTTCAATCTGAGGACACTGGCATTCTGACATCTAACAGTTCTAAATTCTAAGGTGACAGATTCTAGTTACTATTCTTTTTTTTTTTTTTAATATTGCCAGCCCCCAAGAGATAAAAATATCTGCTATAGCTTGAGATTATTAAAGAATTCTTAAATATATCAGTTTCCAAAATTATGTACAATAGGTTAAGTCCACCACTGTCCAGTTCATCTAACAATGGTTATTAAGTACGTAGTAAGAGTATGGTCCATAGGTATGATTTTTGTCTTCTCTAACCAGTCCTTTCTCTTATTTGGTTTCTATTATTAAAAAAGTTTAGAGAATTTTTATATTTAATTATTACTAATTCTAATAGATCACATTGTGATTTTCCAAACTTTTTTTTAGTAATTTAGAATTGCATATGATTAGTAGAAAACAGTACATGAAAACCAGGTTCTTGAGGCTTTGCCTAAGATCTTCTTTTGACTAATTAACTCAAATTCTGACCCTCTCTTTTTCCCTATATGTCTCTCTGTGTTTCTATTATATAGTATATACATATATATGTGTGCGTGTGTATGTGTATTTATGTGTATTTATAATATATATGTGCATGTGTGTATAACACACATAGTAGTGTCTTAGGTTTAATTATAAATAAACCTAGTACAAAATGTCAATAACTCTGAGACATTTCAAAAAATATTAATATTCAGTACTGTAATGTTTTTTAAATTCAAACTTCCTAAAGACAATTAAGTATATTATAATTATAACTAGAATATAACAATATAAAATACAATTGGATCTCAAAAGTTGAAAATGTGTCAGATATTACCCTTCTAAATCATGACCTCTCAAAATTAAGTAAAATTTCCCTTTGAATACCTAGGCCCTGCTACAACAATTTCTTAAATACACTAGTGTTTAGAACTATAACATGCATTAATTGCAGTATATTTACATCTAAGTACAACGTGTTACATAACATTTACCAGAATTTTGTCACATTTCCATTTCAGAACCCTCTCTATAAAGAGGAGTGGAACCATATGAATTTTTTAAGTCCATCAGAAATTCTCTCTGGAGAATGAAATAGCCTGAACTTTCCTTAAAGTTCAGATGATGAATAGATACCAAAACAAATTTATGAACTTGCCAGAGAGAAGAAAGAGATGATAATTATCAGGAGTGCAAACCATTATGATTATGTCTGTTACAACATCTATATAATGAAATACGATTCACAACCATTAATATAAAACTCTTCACTCATTAACAATGATGTTGAATGTTTAAAGAAATATAAATAATAGTATGTGATATAGTTAAATGACAAAATTCAGATTATAAATGGCCTGTACTATAGTCTGGTTTGATTTTCATATATTAAGACAGATGATAGATTCATGATAGATGATAGATGGTAGGTAGGTAGGTAGGTAGATAGATAGATAGATAGATAGGATAGTAGATCTATACCTAGCTGAGTTTATGGTCATATTTAAATCTTCTTTTTATTAATCTGTAGTTTTTTTCCCTTTTTTAGAGCAAACATATATTTCCTGTCATACATATAGGGATTTTTTCTGGAGATATCTTTACTTTGTTTGAAATACTCAACTATTATCAATGCTAAACAGCCTTTGAGCAAGATTGTCTTCAAGCGATAGTTAAAATTAGAATATTTTCTTTTTAATAAACTCAAATCCTGTTACTCTTCTATTTTAAAAATTTGTAACTTTGGAAAAATATTTAAACTATTCAAAATACTCTCCTTACTAATTTCTTAGTGACTGTTAGTCATATAAACATCTGAAATCTTAAAAGATTTAGACTTTATAAGAGAAATGAAAGTTTGAGACCAAAAGAAAAATAATGAACCATTGATCACAGGTTATTTTTTAAATCCTATTTCCTGTTTGAACATATAAAGCTCCCTTTTCCCCATGTTTGATCATGCAGTGATTGCATCTAATGGGCCCTCAGAAAGTTCCCGCTGAGCATTTTAGAAAAGATTAGATGACAAATTCAGTGAAGTTGAATTGAAAAATATATGTATGCCACAACTAAGGATTTAAACTATTTATTTTCTTTTTCAGTTCACATCGTTTTTGATTGTTACTTTTAGATGGGATTAAAATTATAGCAGTTTGAAAGTCAGGGCTACTGAAATAAATATAAAATATTACCCATTGTATGAATCTAAGGAGTCGCCTCAATTTCTACAGTAATTTTACAAAGCTCAAATACAAAATACAAAAATATACTAGGAAGAGGAAGAATAGACTCTAATTTTCAAGGATAATTTGCTTGCACTTATAAATTATCAAAACTGTATAGATGCTAGAACAAACCATTAAAAGGAAGCTATAAACAACAAAGAAATAGCTAAAGAAAGGCAAACCTATTTGATGACATTATATGTAAAATATTAGCATTGCTTTAATGAGAAGAATGATCATTGGCTTGCAGAGAGAGTCCTAAAAATTTTTTTCTGTTCCTTTTACATGTGATTTTTCGTATGCATATTAAGATTGATTTTGGATGGTGTTAGGAATGGCTGATGCTATTGAAATACCACATCTGGTAGCATCATCTGTACAATTATTAGCCTTCGTAGGTAGAAAGAATAGTATTGAAAAAATGTAAACTGACTTTTTACATACCATATGTTATTCTTATAAGCTAAATAGTGATAATTTTGATTATAAACTAAATCGGTTATTTGTTTATCCGGAGAAATATGTGGAACTCATTGCAATTTCACTGTAGAGTGGAAATACATTAATATTTTAAAGAAACAGAATATTTATTGGTCAACTCACATATGATAAGAAATAGAGAAAATTTTGTTCGCAGATGTTACAGTAATTCAGCAATGGGAAGAGGCATAGGTTAATATTTCAGTGAGTATTATGTCTTAAAGTTCTTTTCAATAATGCTCTTTAAGTTCTTTAAGTACTGTAGTCCATCCCTCACTGCCATATCTAGGAACAGAAATTTTTTGCAGGAATATTGCAGAACACACAATAGACTAAGGCCTTTTTTCTGCCCTTACAACATCTACAAAATTCTGTGTGTCAACGAAAACAAATGAAAAACAAAAACTACTCACAACCACAACAAAATACAGGATAATAAAAATTAAAAAAGTAATTTCAATTAAATGGTATGTTTTGCTAAGGAAACGAGATAAAGGTGCTTGGTACATAGCATACACAACCAGTTCTCCTCTTTCTTTTGCAATTTCACATTTAAATTTTATGCTAATAAATCATGGTGTTCAGCTTGTGCAAACTGACTGAAAAGGCTGTGAAAAAAGGTGGTTGGTCTGGGACATAGAAAAAAATTAGTGAGGAGCCTGGTGATCAAAGAAGAGGCTTTATAACCACTCAAGTATTTCTCCAATCACACCCAGCAGAAGATTTTACCGATGTTGTATAGAATTATTAGCATTGTGAAATATGCTTATTATTAAACATTTTATATACAATATTTATCATATATTAAAATATAAGTATATATTATACATATATATATATATTTACATTTATAATGTTGAGAAAGGCAATCTTATGCACATTGTCTTTCAGTTTTCACTTGACTGCTTAAGAATTGGCCTTGAGCCTAGAACACTTTCTTACCAAGCTATAAAGAGCCCGTACTACCTGTGGGCTTATTACTTTGTGTGGGAATATCTTATTTCAGGTTCAGCGAGTACTGTTTTATCTATACTTAAAGTGTGTGCATCATATGGGTATCATATTCCCCAGTGTTATATCTCTCTTCCATAGGTAGGGGACAGGTCCTTCCACTGAAACACAAAAGGGATATATGTAGGCCAATTGCCATACATTGGCCATCGAGAGAGATCCCTGGCTTTGGGGAACCAAGCCCACTAATGAAGCTGATCTTGCTTTGTTTCTTCTCAATATAAGAAAAGTATTGTTCCATCCAACATTTGTCTGTGTTGTGTTTTCCTTGGGTACTCTGATACCAAGATTCAATGGATAGAAGTGTTTGGAGTTTTATCCCTGATGGTTATTAGCATAGTGATAATCTTTGCTATTCTTCATGTAGTTAGAGTTCTCCTTTGGCACTGGGGACTGGTGCATGTAACTTTGTTACATAGATATAATATATTCATAATATAAATATATTATATATACTTATAATACAGTATATTTTATATCATTATAATTTATAATATATAAATAATATATAATTATTATAATTACAGATTATATATAATATATGGTATTATACATGTAATATATATAATATATGTATATGTTACCTTCTGGCCTCCATTTACATATATTACTTTCTGGCTTCCAAGAAGATTTTTATCTTATTAAGAATCTCTTGTATATGATGAGTAAGTTCTCTTTCTCTCTTGCTGTTTTTAAGATTCTCTTTTTGTGTCTGTCATTTGACAGTTTGGTTTTTATGTGTCTAGGTGTGGAGCTATTTGAGTTTATTCTGTTTCCAATTTGTTAAGCTTGATGTATAACTATTTTTCTTCAAATTTGGGAAGTTGTTTGCCATTGTTTCTTAAAATATTCTTTATGCCACTTTCCTCTCCTTAGGCTCTCATTATGAATGCAATAGCAAATTGATAGAAACAAATTTTATTTTATAGACAACTTGATGTCCACCCATCTGTGAATTTCTATTTATTTGATTTCTTCTTTAAACTCTCTTTTCTTCGACTAAATAACCTGAATTGACTTGGCTTCTCTTGTTTTCCAACTTGCAAACAGCAGTTTATAGAACTTTTCAGTCTCAAAAATTACGTTCTCTCTGGAGAACCATAATAGAACACTCTAACTATAAAGTGCTCTCAAAAGAGTCCACCATGATGTGGTCAGTCAAAAGCCATTTTATCACTTCATTATTCTCTCTCTCTCCTCCCCTCAACTCCTCTCTGTATCTCGCACTTTTGCACGTATATTCCCCTGTCTCTTCCTTCAAATCCAAACACTCCGAAGAGCCCTTGAGTAACTCCTGTAAATATATGCCAGGGAGATGAACAGCCTAACGGTTGCACAAACATTCAAATGGAATCTTGGTTTGAGCTCAGCTGGCACACTTTGCTATCTTGACAGAAAGTAGAGGGAGATGCCTGAAATTAAAGAACCATTCTTTCAAATCAGAGGTGCTTCATAGGGCTCTTTGAATATATCAAATGACAAATTATAAAAATGTAATGACAAGTGATTTTTTAAATATCAGAGGAATGTGCATCATTTTAAGTCAGAATAAAATTCAAAGATACTGAAGAGTTATCCCTCTGTGCCTAGCTTAGATTTAATTTTTCAGAGACTCCTCTCTGATCAAAAGAAGACACATTGCATTTATCTTTCAATAGTAAAAAAATGTATGTTATTCCTAATGTGTGATTCCCTTTTGATTTGTTTCTTAAAATTTATAGAACTCCTTATAAAAATGAGTTTCAATAAAGGAAAGTGTATCTATGGAATAGAGTATAGGTCTGAAGAATCGACATTTCTAGTTTCAGAATTTTCAACTGTGACCCTCCAAATGTAGGTAAGATATTTAGAACTCTCATGTTTTTTTTTTTTTTAATTTTCTGATCATAAAATGAATGAGTTGAAAGAATTTTGAATGCAGATAAAGGCATATTGTATTTTAACGTGTGTCTTAGAACAGAACACTTTATAGACCTAAGACTTGGCAGGATGCTCTCGTGGTTATTTATGTGGTTCCTAGGATATTTGAAGCTAAATTAGATGCTCTCCTTATTTCCTGCTTCAAACTCCCAATATTTTTTTTTACATTCATAGCCCTTGTGAAAATAAGGAATTATCTATGCCCTGATTATTTTTATTTTTGTCTCTACTGAAATGTAACAACAATCACATTTATTTTGTTCATTCAGCACAGTGCCTGATACAGAGTAGGCACTTAAAAATATATGTAAATTGAATAAATAAGATACATATATTGAAGTATTATTAATTATCCAATGTTATACTTCAGAAATTGCGTTTTTGAAGAGACACTGCTCCATGAGGTCTTGTGTTCTTACACATCTTTCTGTCTATGCCAAGAATGCAAGGCCCTGTCCTCTTTTTGCCCCAGTCATTTCTCAGGATTGTGTTACATCAAAGCCATCTTAAACAAAAATACATCTTCTTGGAGGCACACACATGCAACAATCTGAATTAGATAAAACACATCATTTTACTAGTTAGGACATTGTTAGCGACCAGGCTAACAGAAAGATTAGAAAAGCCTACCACAATAGTTATTTCTATTACCCTTTTTGTGAAAGTAAAGGAGGAAATAAGCTAAATAACTCACCCAAGTTTATGCACCTAATAAATGACACAACAGTGTTTTTAACACATGCAAATGGGCTGGAGAGTCAGTGCAATTAATCTCTCTATTGTTTTGCCTCCTGCTACATTATATTCTCTAAATATTAATTTAAAGAATGGGTACCTAGGGCATTATTAACTGAGGAGTTATTAAACCAATGTCAGTTCAATATCATCCAGTGTTTTCATTTTGTTAAAATATTCAATGTATTTAGTATCTCATTTCCAAATCAAAACAGTATCTTTTTATAATTTCTAACATTTCTGTTAAAATATTAAGTTATATATTTTATAATTAGGCACAGCTTTACGAATAAGGATGTGCATGAATTGTAATTTATAATAAGTTAACTGTAAATTAAACTTACAACAAGAAATTTTATAAATCACGAAGCATTTATGTAAATGTTATGCTACAATTAAGAATAAGTTTGAAGACTACCCTCTGAAAATATGAGGAAATGATTTTTATACACAAAAAGAGCTTCAGTGTGTAACCAGCAAAGGGAAAAGACCAAAGACGCTATGCTAATATGTTGCTAGTCTTTCTGGGTGGTGGAAATATTTTTCTTTCTTTTGTCATTTCGAATATATTTTCTTAGAGTGAGATATGAGTTAATTAAAATGTTAACATTGGAAAACATTTATGAACATTACATTTTAAAAAGAAAGAAAATTGGGCTATATATTTATAGTGATAGAGATTACTTCAGTGTAGGGGAGTCAAAAAACCCTCCAATTTTTGTTGTCGGTTATTAATACCTAGAGCAAGTGTTTATAACTTTGAATATGCTTACCCTCTATTCTGAGTGAAATTCCCAGAAAAAACGACCAGATATAGAAATGGAGTAGAAAGAGGGAAAGAAATGTACTTAGTTGTGTTAGCCTATTTCCAGACTTCATGTCTGGAGAATTTAAGTTCTTATATAAGTTTCTCCTGAAAATATCAAGTTTGGAAACACTAAGAATTCAAGGTATTACTTATGTTTCTTCTTAATTTACTTAATTAAGAAAAGTTATTTTTGACCACTTATATTGTTTTGTCTCAAACTATATAACTGGTTCAGAATAATTTTTAAAACATGGTGAGATTTCACATTCTTATAAAAAAGATTATATATATATACAGGTTTTGATGCCTCCCCACTTTTCGGTATTTAGTTTTCTCTTGTGTTTACAAAGGAATCGAAGACCTTGTTAGTAATCTATTGTGCAAATATTTATGTTTTGTGAGAGGACATCATCGAATTTCTCCCAAAGTTTAGGTTAAAATTAGTACCATGGCCTTTTCCCCTCACTGGCAAAACATTTGGTTGGAATATGAAAAGACTTAATAAATCCTTTGACATTTCGGTGACTCTCTTAAAGTACTAAGAGCATAAGGTCATAAAACAGAAATGAAAACAAAGAAGACAGCATCACAGCTCATCTAAAAAGTTTTGCCTGGCTATAAAATTTATAATCTTGTAAGAGCATATCTCTATTGGCAACCATAGGGACTTGGGAGAAATATTTCCATAGAATGTATCTTACATAAGATCAAGCCTTCTTTATCCACGAAAGAATTGTTTTCTCTATAAAGATTAACACCATTTTTCAAACTGGAGCTTATACCAAATTGGACTTCTGAAATTCACCTGCATTCACTTTGGAGTCTACTCTGGCTATGTCAACAGGAATAAAATCTTTACGTATGTGTAAGAAAACAAAACAAAACAAAACAAAACTAAAGAACAACTCTATATGTCTTTTTATTTTATTTTTTGTTCTGTTTTCCAAAAACAGTTGAGACTATTTTTATTCGATATTAGTGTTATTTATTTTAAACCAATGATTCTTAGGAGATAGTTTTATTTTTTTAAATTCTACCTATTTCTATATATCACTGTGACATACACAATTTGAAGAGCTGTTTTTGATGACAAAGATAATTGACTTTATTTTCAATAAGTGTATTTTGTTAAATTTATGTTGAAACAATCATCTTTAAAGGCAATAGTGAGAAAAGAGATTTCTCAATTAATTGATACATCTTTATAATTGTTTTGAAAACATCATACCTAAGATAAAATATTGTAATTTAAAACTATGAAAAATACTTAATGGGAAATCAGGTATCTTACTTGTTTTTTAAACTCTTCATTTGTCTGTGAATGTTATTTTCTTATACGCAAATGGAAAATTTCAAACATCTTTTCATTCATTCATTCTTACGTCTTTTTTTAACCTCTTATTGTTTATCCTCTTCCCCAAACGTTTATTGAAAATATATTATGTGCATTGTTCTCCATTATACACTACACTTGAAAGAATAAATTTAATATACTATGAATGATTATGACTTGATGTCATAATTAAGTATTATGTTTGAGTCTAGGCTAGGGTGGTGAGGAGGGAAGAAAGATGCTACATATATACATACATACACACACACACCCACACACATGTACACACACACACACATTTTTTAAATTTTGTTTTATTAGTTTCAAGTATACAGTACATTGGTAAAACATTTATATAGTTTATAAAACAATCCCCCTAATTGCTATTTATCTCCTCTGGCTCTTACACATTGTTCTCTGTATCTTTATTGGTTTAATGCTATGTTTCTAAGTTAATATGATTTTTAAAATAATTAAAACCTAGTTTGTGCAAAAGTATGTTATTAATGAAATATACATGGCATACTTGACCCTAAAATACTAGGTTGAATAGGATGTCATCTGTGCCTAACTGGACTACCTATTTCCATATTAATTGATAAAAATTTCCATTACTTTTAGTGCCTTTGAATGGGATCGATTTAATTTCAAATCAAGGGAAAATTTTGAAATCTTGAAATACATGCTCACAAAGAACTTTGTCAGTAGCAATTGTTCAAATTATGCATTCATTAGCACTTTCTCCATGTGGTGAAGATCTGAGAATAATCTTACATTTGCTCATGTGCTTTTCCTGGAATGTTGTAATGAATGTTTTTTTTAACAAGGGCATGTTTAAAAAAACATCTTTTGTTTCCTTGAAAAATGACTAAGAGCTCTTTGAGAGGATTCCGAGAGCCTCTAGGGATACTAAAGAACAATCCAATGACCATGCATTTTTCAAGTACAGCTAGTGTAAGATGGAACCATATGACAATGTCATTTTTGTGTCAAAATGGTTAAGCCATAGGCAATTTCTTAGTTTAAGCTGTTATTACTTGATGTTATAAGTCAAGTTTTTTTCTAATTTGATGAAATTACTTTTCTGCAAGACTTGAGATTCAATTGTAGTAACTTTTTTTGTAAAATAAATTTTTTGAGAAAGTAAAAATAATTTTAAAAGAATAGTCTGTGGAAAATCATAAAATTGTGTGTTGACTAATGAAACAAAATAAAAAGAGTAACAATTTATCTTTCAATAATAATACTTTTTAAAGATTTAAATAAAGAGAAATTCTTTAACAGTTTTGAGTTTCCAACTTTAACAATATAATTTATTAACAATAAATTTACTATAACAGATTTTTTTTAAATGAGCCCTTTTAAAAATAACATGAGGTAAAAGCTTATGAAGGTGATGATATCCATCTAATTATAAAATATACATATTGATAAACTGAACTTCATTAAAATTAACAGTTTTCTGCTCTTTATAAAGCACTGGTAACAGTACAAAAAGACCATGCATAGACTGGGATAAATTTTACAGACAAAATATCTGATAAAAGGCTTTACTGCTTTACTTCCAGAATATATAAAGAATTTCCCCATATCTAATACAAGGAGAGCAAAAGATTTAATAAAAATAAATGAACAAAAGTCTCAGATAATTTCTCAAAGATATTTGGATGTCACATTAACAAGTGAAAAGAATATTTTAGAGTGGTAGAAACTTTGTATATATACATTTGTAAAACAATAATAAAAAGTGAATGTTGGAGTATGTGTTACAGGTGACAGTATAATGAAATAGGAATGGCAGAATATTAACAAGCGTCCAAGACTGGTGATGGATCAATGGGGGATTAGATTATTCTGTTTGCTTTGTATATGTTTGAAAGTTTTCATAATGCAAAGATTTAATTTAAAAAAAAAACAAGATTGTGTCTGCCTTCTCCTGTTGAACTAGCTCTGGACTACCTACTGCTTGACTATTTTTGACAAAGACATGCACTCCTATATTTTAAACTACATCTTTTGAAAATGATGGCTTGATTTTATTCTCTTTCTCCAGCAAGAAATTAGATATATGAATTATA
>NW_011888864.1:2873770-2876451 GCF_000151845.1 Pteropus vampyrus | reverse complement strand
CAAGAAAATTGAATGGCAACATCAAACTAAGCTAATGATCTTTATTATTATTTAATCCAATAGAAGACACACAGATACTCCTTAACTATCCCTTGAATACGTTCATCAAATGTGTAACGAGTTATGGAAGACATCATAAGTAAGAAGAGAAAGAATTATTAAGTACTACAGCATAGAATACTTGGAATTGAAAATAATTTTTTTTTACTATGCTACTACTTTGTGAAGCAAATATTCAGTAGCCTTGTAGCATGCTCTTATAAGAAGAAAAAAAAAATAACCTTTTCTTGGCACTTTATATAAATCATGTCACAATTAAATATGTTCTGAGATCCTCTGTTGGAAAGATTCTGTATGAAAATAAATGGGCTTTTATTGCAACTTCAAAAGCAATTTTTGCTAATGAGACTTTAAATTCATATTTGTGCCTACTTACTGAACTTGGGAACTTTGAAATTGCGTTTACATACATTGCAAGTATATAAAATTAGGAGTCCGTAGAAAATAACATTAATTAAATTTCCCATTTGTGTAGATACATTTTATCTATGTTTATGTACATCATTTTAATTTTTTGAAAATGAGATGTTTAGAATTTTCTGTGAATGTATGAAAGAAAATCTGTTATAATATGAAAAATATAATTTCTTTTTATATCATAATAAAACATTTAACTTGAAAAGTTCTAATAATGTTATAATCACCAATTTTTCAAAATTATTTTATGTTTACAAAGGAAAAATTTAGGGCAATAATTTATTTTTTAATAATATATTCGTTAATATTTTTTCTTTGAAGTTTATTTCTTGTAACACATGTGCCCAAACTTAATGAGAAAATATCTTGGTATCTATAATTGACTGTTAGGGAAATTGGTGATTGAAAAAGCATTTACTAGAAAAACTCTAAGTTCTTGTATACAAAATTAAAAATCAGCAGACCAAGACCCTCCTGACGACCATCACCCAGTTGTACAATTGTATAAATTATTAAATTCCTAGGGGCTGCACATACCACATGTATAAAATGGTGCAGTTGGAAAGAATGATCCTTAAGGTTATTGCCAAATCTAATATATTCTGATTAAACATCAGTTTGAGGGTAACAAAAGCACATGTGGAGGATATTGGGCTAAAAGGACTTTGCAAAGTAGTGAGAACTATTATGCACATCTTCACTGCTGTTCATAGAACAAGAACAAGAATAATACTATTTATATTTTGTTTGAGTGTTCAAACATTTTCACCAAACCCTGAATATCAGTCCTGCTCTTTCATATTGTCGACTCCTTTCTCTCATACCATGTTGTATATTTACAGATTCTACATGTATTCCTTCTTTTCTATCATTCTAAATAGTCTCCATGCATTGGGGATTACCAAATTTATACTTCTGACATTTATCCTTCTTCTAAAGTCCAAATGCATAAATCCTTTTTGATATCTTCGCTTGGGTATTTCACACATACGTCAGATGCAGCATGTCCAAAACAGAACTTTCTGTTCTTCTACTCTGTATATGCCCTTTTCACTTTTTTTTCTAATCTCCGTAAGTGATAATATTACCTGATATCTCAAAGTAAATATCTTTGACTCAAACTCTCTTTTTTTATATTCTATATCCAACCTGGCAACAAATATGGCCAAGATCTCCTCCCATTTGTTTTCAAAATCCATCTACCCACCTCATTCTTCAATGCCGTATGTACCATTGCTTTTAAATCTCTGTGGTGTGCTGACCAGCTTCTTCTTACTCTACAGGCCTCATCTCAAATTTCATCTTTTTAGAACAGTGTTTCTTGAGCATCTTGTTTAAAATAATTTCACCCTCTAAGTTTGCACAGTGAATTAGGCCTCTAAGTTTGCATAGTGAATTAGGCCTTCTCATATAGTCTGGTGCGCCTTATTGCACTTCCCACCATCAGGATGCATCAATTTTATGTGTTTATCTATTGTTTATCTTCACCTTCTAGAATGCCAGCTACAGGAAAGCAAAGCAAGTATCTATTAAAAAATATTTAATAATCAGTAATAATAACTAACTTATAGAAAACTCTAACTGGAAGGAGTATAGAACTAGCCTTCTACCTTCCTGATAGGTCAGTTACTTTACACACATCAAATGCATTAAAATTCTTAAAACTCTGTATTATTGTTATTATTATTATTTTAAAATCTTTATCAATAAATAAAACAATCCTTCAAAATCAGCAAGATCAGTTATTATACACACTATACACATAGACAAAACCAATATTGGAAAAGTTAAGTGATTTGCCAAATATTATACAATATTTGGTTTGAACAATACCAGAATTCAAGGCTTCTAATCTTTCTAAATTAGTAATTGTTTACCCAAAGCATTAATGTTCTCAAAAAGATTGAAGATAGGTTTGTGAATCATACATGTGTAGTAAAATATTTTCCTGTGACCAAATATGTTAGAGATGATAACTAAGTATGTTGGTTTATTCTGTATTATATTGTATGCATTAGATGCATACTCTTTTTTTATTGACATAAAATTGTTTATATAAATGATAAATGAAGTGACACTTTATTATTTTAAATGATATTTTTGGAAACATTTATAGTTTTTTTTAAAGTAATTAAGAAATAAAAATTTAATACTTTTTAGTCTGCCCAATGGAGAAACACAACAAATAAAAAATAAGGTGTTAT
>NW_011888864.1:2870035-2872815 GCF_000151845.1 Pteropus vampyrus | reverse complement strand
AGCATAATTCAAGCTCTAGGAGCATAATTCTAGGAGCAAAATCATTATGATAAAGCCTATCCATATAATGAAATGATTGATATTGGGGATTTTATTACATAAGATAGACAATGCTAATATGTAGACACAGAAATACATAACAAATACTAGGAAAATATAACAAATTCAATGCAACTTCAATGCATAACTGTGTGTCGATCCATAAAATGGAAATCCCCACATGTCAAAAACAAAGGTCAATTCATTCAAGAACACTTAATAGAAATTTAAACCAGGATATTAATGACAAATATACAGAATAAGAAGATAAAAGACTTCAATATTTTAAGCTGGGGTGTTATTAATTAATTAATTAATTTATTTATTTATTTATTTATTTGGAGGATGAGACTTGGGCTACCTGCTGTGTGGAACTGAACCATTTGCATAAGACTAGGATATGTGCTCAGAGGTTTGTTATTTGAAGTAGGAATTATACATTTTTGTTTATCAGTCCTAAATGACTTTTTATCCACTTGTATACTACTGCATACCTAGAGCCTAGACATGATGGCTTTGTGGATGCCGTATCCATATTGAATTATAAAATTCCTTCAGTAGGGGAGATAATAATAAAAAGATAGAACTGATAAAGAGAAGGAGCACCTATTCTAGCTCTGCATTGCCATCTCTAAAACTCTTTTACTTGTGAAAGTAAATACTTATATGTTTAAGGCAGTGAAGACAAGTCTCTGCTAATAGAAGCCAAGAGTAGCTCCTAACTGATCAACTGATTCTGAACCAGAAATTCAGTCTTAACCATAATCACAAGAAGGGATTGAAACTCTCCAAAGGGTCACTCTTAATTTTTTATGAGCTGAATGATAATACGTACTCTCTTTTAAATGTAAGATGTGTTAATTTTTTAAAAAAACATAACAAAATATTTTAAACAATACTTGATAATTATGTTATTCCAAATGTTCAGAATAACATATTTTTCCTAACTTGTGAAAAGATACTTTAGATACAGATGGAGGCTTTGGAGATAGAAACGGATATTTAGAAGAGTAAAAGTGTAAAAGAAACTGTGAAAAATTATCTTTAAATCATGACAGCTGAAAAAGCCATATTATTTCCCATTTTAGAAGAAGTATTTCAAGCATCAAAAACAACACATAAAATGGTTCGATAGAAATAGTTGCGTAGATTTTGCCTAAAAAAGCATCCAGTGATTTTTGCAGAATTTACTTTCATTTTATTGTTAATTATATAATGAATTAGAAGGTTCAAATAGCTTCTTTTGTGATTTATGTCACAGACTGTAAATTTTCTAAAAGACTGAGATTAAAAAATAAAACAGTTCTAATGTTTTGTTTAACTTTCAATACTAGAGAATTGCCTCTATTTCTTTTTGGAAAGTAAATTGTGTTAACAAGTGTGATAATCTAAATTACTAAAGTTAATGTTATAGAATTATTATTATTTAACATTTCTATACAATTCATTATTTTATTCCTTCAATATTTATAAAGTATCTACCATGTGCTATGTAATCTGTTAAATACCTGGCACCATGACAGCCTCTGAATAAAGATTAGTCTCTAAGTCACTAGAAGCCTATACAAAATAGGTCTAATTGTGGACAGTTTATATTGAAGACTGAGAAGTATGATATTTTAAGATAAATAAGTCTTTGGATAGATCTAAGATCATACCAACTTGGTTGCTATTTTGCTTTCAAACCAGGTTAGATACACAATCAGAGATCAATCTCTGAACAGACATTGAGATGACATTCTTGATAAATTATGATTTACTATATTTTTGAGTAAGAAAATCAGTGTGTTCTATAGAAAAGGCCTAGAGACAACTTTTAATATTTTTTCGTTTTATATCAGAAACTTAAGGATCAAATAAATTAAATGACTTCTCACTAAGCCAATCAGTAAAACAAACTAAAATTAGACCCAAGGCTCCACACTGTTCCAGCAGTCCTTGTTCTTGTTAAATGAGAAATGGTCAACCTGGACTGTCTGATAGGCCAGGAGAGCTACCAACATATTGGTGTTGACTGAACCCCTTCCCATTGCCTGCTCTCTCCCAGAAAAGATGAATATACCACAAACTAGCTAATGGAAGAAATAGGAGAATATCCAGTTTCTCACTAAAAAAAAAAATATACCTGTATAGTCTTCCCTGCTCGTCATTGCGTAGTCATGTGATAAAGACAAAGCAAAATTTGGTTCAAAATAGCAGCTATGTACTTATAAAACTCTTATAAATAAAAGACAGAAAGCCACACAGATAGCAGTTAACAGTATGTAGAATGAATGTTCTACCCCACAAAAATCTTGTGAAGTTAACTAATAATGTGGGAACAATATTAAAACATGTTCTTATGATTTATAACCCTACATTTACATATAAAAAGAAGATTTAATTGCTGTTTACGACATGCAAAGATTCAACATAGAAATAACTAACCTCCATTTTTAAGACATATATAATATGAAATATAACATACAACATTAGTTTTAAAGAACCGAAAGCTGTTTCATAAAATGTATCCTTTTTTAACACGGGCGAATTATTTGTGAGTTTCTAACATTGAAGTTTTTTACTCTTTGGCTTTCGGAATTCTAATCTGACTAAAATGAACAAAAGAGTGATTACACAGATTATGTAATAAATATTGAATTTGGGAGGGACTCTAACCTCATACAGCAAACTTCAAGATAGAACATCAATAATAACTTTAAACAAGTTGAAAAACATTTTAGAAATCCACACATTGATCC
>NW_011888864.1:2859290-2869684 GCF_000151845.1 Pteropus vampyrus | reverse complement strand
AAGAAAGAAGCAATGTGCGTTTGTGGGAAGAAGGAAATTAGAAAGAAAGAAAGAAAGAAAGAAAGAAAGAAAGAAAGAAAGAAAGAAAGAAAGAAAGAAAGAAAAGAAAGAAAGCGCTTCAATTGGAATTTCACTCACCATTTAAGGTGTTAAAGCAGATGGGGACATGATATACAAAGAATAATCATCTGGATGGGAACACCAGAAGAAAGAAGCAATGTGCGTTTGTGGGAAGAAGGAAATTGGGGATTAAGATAGACAAGTCAAAGTACAAACAAAGAAAACCTCTTATTAGAGCAAACTATAAGGCTGAAGAAATGTTAGGATTTCACCTCAGATGAAAGTGGAAGTACATTCCTGATTGATCAAGATATTCCCAATCTGACAGACCAGCCCTGGGAAAGAGTTTTAATAATATCCACTACAAAAGACACATAATAGGTTCCCAGGTTCTCGGCATATTTATACCATCTTAAATATCTCAGGGGCTGAAAAAAAAAATACACATCTTTAACGTTGACCAGCATAGAATAACTATTGAAGTGAACAATTGGTCAAAATGACAAAAATCTCAACTTGTTATTTACAGAACTAATCCCTCTTTGGTAAGAAATGATGATATTGATGATCGTGGTGATGATGGTGATGATGAGGAAGAGGAGGAGAAGGAGGATAGCTAACCCATAGTTAGTTCTTACACTGTGCTAGGCAATATTTTAAATATGTTACTCGTATTTATTCATTTATTGTTCTCATCAACATACTCAGGTCAGTATGTTTAGTATCTTTATTTTCTAAATGAGATAACTGAGGTGGAGAAAAGTCCCATCTCTTATAAGAGGTCAGGGAGCCCCAATAAGTGGTGGAGCCAGGATTAGAATACAGAGAGCTACAGAAGATCTAGATGAATGCAAATCATTGTGTAATAATAATCTGTACTACTCTCTGCTCAATAGTATGAGCTGCTTGCTAATCCAAGAGCACAGAAGGCACACTCTTACTGTAGGGTTTTGCTCCAATCATTTCCTCTCCTGGGGAATGTCTTCCACTAGTTTTCTTAACTTTCTCACTTCTATCAAGTCTTTTTCTTCCTCCAATCTTACCTTCTCAATGAGACCTCCTAGAAGACCTAATTCAACTCTGGAAACTGCTCCCCTCCCCATCACGCCAACACTGCAGTTGCTTCTAATCTGCTCTTTTATTTCCTTTTTAGAATGTATCAACTTCTAACATACTCGAAAATTGTATTATTTTATTTAGTTAGTTTTATTCTCTTTCTCCTTTTGCTTGAATATAAACTCTTTAAGTCCAAGGATCTTTGACTCTGGTTCATTGAGAATATATAACAGTGTGCATCACATGGACAACACACAGAAAAAATTGTTTAATAAACAATTGGATAAATAAAAATCAGAAAAAAGTAAAGGGAAATATCACAGCATATATTCATAACTCACTTATTATGAATGTAACAAGTACATTCATTAGAAAAATGAATGTACTTGTTAATTTGAGATAAATAGAATAAGTTCTCTGAGAATTACTTTACGTAATTTAGTTTAATAGAATTAGAGGTAAATTATTTCAAATCTTTGGTAATCACATTCTCTATAAATAAAACATTATAAAATATAAAGAAAAAATAAGTACTTTCATTATTTTTAGAAAACCAGAATAATAATGAAAGAATGATAAGCAATAATATCATGACATTTGTCACTTGTTTTAGCATATATACTGTTTGTATATGTGTGTGTATGTGTGTGTGTGTAAATACATTATATATATATATACACACACATAATAGTATTACCTAAAAGATATATATATACACACATAATAGTATTTTATATATATATGTGTGTGTGTGTGTATATATATACACACACACACACATATATACACACACACACACACACACACAATAGTATTACCTAAAGTATGGAATATGGAAATTTATTTTCATATAAGCTTCCAGTAGAGCAGTTGACAATGTGCATCAAATTTAAATGAGCCTGCCCTTTACCCCAGAAATCTTAGTTTCATTATTTCAAAAAGATAATTGGCAAGGTGCATAAAGCTGTTAATTCAAGGTTATTAATTATGCTGTCTTAAAATTTTTCACAATATTTAGAAATCACTTAAAATTTTATACTTAAGTAGTGGTAGACTATATGTTATACTCATGCAAAAAGCTTGTTATCATTACTTAGAAAACTAACATACATTTACATACATTGTCATGGAAATATATTATGTAGTATTGAGTAGAATAAAACATGTTTTCCAAATAGCATGTATAATATGATCCTGTGCACACATCACACACATATGTGTGGTGTGTACACATGTGTGTGGTTATATGTGCACAATCGTGGAGAGATAGAGAATGACAGATGCTTGAAAGTTTTATTTCTGGGATTTGAAACATTGAGACAATTTTTACTTTATTCATTATACTTTTTGAATTAGATCTCATTTTCTACAGCAAGTATGAAAAACTTTGGAAATTTTTTATAAATTTGAATTACAGAAAAGATAGAGAGAGAAGGAAGTTAGAAGGAATGAGTGGGAAACGGAGGAGTTTCTTTAGCTACATTGTGACTAACTCAGGTTTGTAAAAATTATTTAAATCAACAATGTCCACTTTCCTGCTTTCCATTGTAATTTTGCTTAAGTTTATACTTTTATAATTCTGCCTTTCTGAAGAAAGCTCTAGAGCTAAGCTGATTTCTGATCACTTGTTGAGCTTCAGGGGCTGTGGGAACTCCTAATTTACTCCTCAACCCAAGGGGCGTGGCAGTAACTGCAGTAGGGATAGAGAAGCTCTAGCGTTGGTTCTTATAATGATAAGTTTAGAAACAGACATATCTGAATTCAAATAACTGTCTTTTGTTTACTAGCCATTTAAGCTTGGTTATGTCTCTTAAACACTCTGAATTTATATCTTGCTTTACAATAGGAGATGATGCAGTGCAAGATGAAAGTGGTCGTGGGAGTAATAAATGGGCTGGCTGATGTATCTAAAGTCACATCATTAGCACCAAAACAAAAAGCTGTTCCGTAACACCTCATTCTTTCCTCAGCATGATTCTAATTGAACTGAAATTTAAAAGAAATACAATGTTATTGCTATTTATCTTTTAACAGTGGCACTTTTTTTTTTTTCATTTGGGTAATGATTCATCATGAACTCGTATCCTGACATGGTAATTCTTAATCCTACTTTGCAAAATAATTTTAATCTTTATTTTACTTCTTCTTCAACCCAAGAGTCCTCTTTCAACTTGCTATCATTTTTTTTCTTTCTGACATCAGAAATGTAAACAATAACAACTACAAAAAATATTTTACTTTTGAATAATTAAAATAAGTGACCAATTTTTTTTAAACAAGGAAGAGATGTTTTCCATTGATTTAAGAGAAAATAGAAAGAAATGTAAGCATTCTATTTTATGCATATGAATTTCTAGTAATGATCTTGTTTCACTTGCTATTTTTACTTTATACATGAGATTCTGCAAGTAGTATTTTAATTATATAACAAGATTTAGATCTTGTAAATAAGAGAGTTGCTATATCTTTTTGATCTCAATTAATGTCTAAGTATAGTAAAACTCATCTTGCAGGTTCATTTTATTCATTTAATATCAGTTTTTTTTCAGAAATTTTGAAAATCATATAATGCAATCAAGGTGTTAAGAAATGCATTATGTGTTCCTCCTAGATTGAAATATTAATTGAAAAGGGAAAGCAAGATAAAAACATCACTTTTTAAAAAATTAAACACTGAACCCCAAATGAGGAAATAATGTTTTAGGCTTGGAAAATATAGTTAGAACAAATATTATTTTAATTCGACAAATGTTTATTGCCCATCTATTCTGTGCTTTGAGAAACTGGGGAATGTAACAATAAAATGACAAGGAGTTCCCTGCTTTAAAGCTCTTTAATAAAGAGAGAGAGAAAAATAACACTCAATGAAATAAAACAAAATGAAATAAATTCAGATTTCAAAATTGCAATAAATAAAACAGAATGATAAGTAATAGCATGTAGTGAGACAGGACTTCTTTCATGGTTGGTCAGAGAATGTTTCTGTCCAGGTGTCATTTGAGCTTGGGTTAGATGGACTAGGTAGAGGCTGAGAAGAAGCAAGGCAAGGGCCACAGAGAGAACAAATCTGTGCTGGGAGTGGAAGGATGAGAGAAGTGGATCCCTAAGGACTGGTAGTGCTAGGAGGGATTCCTGGGGAGTGGTATCAGGTGAAGAGAGGAAGTAAGGAGTCAGTCATGTCCCTTAACTTGAAGTTCTGACTTTATCCTAAGGCACTGGGAGACCATTCAGAGATTTTAAACAACAACAAAATACTTTTTTTTTTTTACTCATAAAGATGACTCTAGCACCTGCATGGAGAATAGAATATGGGAAATAAGAGAAGACAGAGCAGAACAATTAGGATGCTGTTAAAATTAGTGAAGATGACAGTCACAAGGACTGAGCAGCCAGCTAGCAGTGAAATGGAGACAGGATGCCAACTGCAAGAGCTACTTTTGAGACTGATGTGAAAATACTTGTGAATAGATTGGATGTGAAGCACTGGGAAACAAAAAGAAACATAGTTTTAAAGAAGTTCTTTTTGTTTGTATGATAATATCAAGGCAGTCTAGATAATAGCAAACACTTGTTTTACCAAAGAAATGAAATTAGTAAATTCAAGAAAAACTTTCAAAAAATTATTATTTTACATTGAAAGCAACTCAAATTTTGATTTTCTATCCTACAATGTCAAGACTTATTTCATAGAGATCTCATATTATAGCCTTCCTGTCACTCAGTTCCATAACCGAAATAGGGAGAAGCGTAAATGGTGTTCATGATTGGCCCATGACTAACTTCTGAGCACTGTTTTAAATAGACTTATTCTTTGGCAACTAGTCATTACACAAACAATAATACTAATTTAACTAAGTAATGTGTAAATATTTAATTTGGCAATAAACTTTGGTAAGAATTTACCTTCTAAGATATCCAATTTTATTTTAAAGGTCTGAACTATATTAGTGAGTGTTTCTTAAAGGATATTGGGCATCTTGAAGTATGCTTAATTTACATTTTAACATAGCAAGAATTTTACCATTGTAAAAATGGCACTACAGAAATTGATCATTGTAGATAAATTCCAATTTTTCCCTTGAGTACTATTAGCAGAATGAGATTCAAATTATGAATTCTCTTCAAATTATTTCATGTCTCACACTTTACAGCTAAATTCATTTTAGTTTTTCTCTCAAAAATACCTGCACCCTTATTGTCTCTAAAGTCACAAAATTGAGGGGAAGAGTTCCACTTCTAGAGGCCAGCACACTGCTAACCATCTCCACTTAAAAAAATTTGTAGAGGAAAAGTTAGGGTGAGCAACTCATCCCAGTTTGCCTGGGGAATTCCCAGATTTAGCATTGAAAATCCCACATCCTGAGAAATCTTGCAGTTCTGGGCAAACCTGGATTGATGGGTCAATATTAACAGAGGCAAAAATATGTGCAACATCCAGAAAATACCAAACAAGCAAGCTTAGGTTGTTATACAAAGTATTCTGTATATTATTTTAACACAGAAGCTCTATCTATCCATTTACAACCTAAATACAATTTTTAGATTATATTTTTATAGCATTGTGATGAGTATAGTTACAAATGAAGCACAATCCAGAGGTAAGTAAATTGTGGTAAGGTGTAATAGAGATGATTGAATGTTGGTCTCATACACTCTTGAGAAAATGGGAAGAGAAACAAAACAAAGTACTGTCACTGTCACTCCTTAACTCCTTTCCAAAGCTTTTGTGACAGCAGTGTGTGAGCCCAATTTGTCAAAGTCATGGCCCACTGTCACAGCTGAAGTCAATGTTGCCAGTACACCTACTGTGTCTCTTGGGGTCCTATCACTTCAGGTCATTGAGTAAATGGCATCTATCATCTCTCTCTTGACAACTATTGCTATATTTTTCAGACTGCATCCCTCCCCATTTTTGCCTAAATCTCAAAGAACTGTAAAATTAAACAATATTTATTTGTTGCCTTTGTTTCCCCCAAATTGAACAAGATAAAATAAAATATGATAAATTTGGTGGCAGTTATTCACTGTTAATATTGACAATGAGCAACTGTTTTTAGTCATGAAAAGAGGCCACAGATAGGCCAGTGTGAAGCGGTACACACCTAGCCTAGTCACAGAAAGAACAATGAACCCAGCAGAGAAGAACCAAATGTAACGTCAGGTCTCAGGTTTCAACTCAAGGTGGGGTTAAACCTAGTACAGTGATTCGGCTTAAGTTATCCTGAATGCTTCTGCTTAACACTCATGCAATTTAATTTTAATGGGCATTTTACTGATTAATAAATGCCAATTCAGCATGTTATCTTCACATTATAGCATATTCACAGACTTTATCTACGCCAAGAGTATTTTTATTGGACTTTATGTTTTAGAGAATTGTGGCACTGTTGACAATAGTTTCATGGTTTATGTATTTTGTAAGGCTCATTTTTTAAATGGAAATTCTTTGTGAACTCAACAGACATGTTTTGTTGATAATAAAAGAAGAAATATAGAAATGGGATGGGTAGTACTGGTTTGTTTAGGATAAATTAGGTTTAAGATCTGTACTAATAAAAATATCTTGATTTTTTTTTTAACATAATGGAGATGATCCAGGCTAGATACTTCAATCAGGCTTTTTATTTTCCAAAGTTATATAATCTAAACTTTATCCAGAATAACTTACACAGAATACTGCAAATTTATTACTTCCAATAAGTGTATAATATTACTTCTAATAAATGTAGAAAGAATAGTTAATTTTGAGCAAGTACTTTTAAAGGTAAATTTTTCCTGTGGTGACATATGCCTTTCTATTTCTGCAGTTTTAGCTTTATTTTTATTACTTAAAGCCAAAGACCAGAAATCTCATGTCTCTTTTGCAGAACTATTTCAGTAATCTTTAACTTGTGCACATAAAGCAACAGAGTAGACACAGGAGACCACAGATAGAGTTCCAAGGCATCTTCTTGAAACAGAGAACTCGGTTTATATTTATATACACATGCATACACACACACACACACACACACACACACACACACACACACACACACACACACTTGTGTGTGTGTATATATATTTTTCTTTTTTAATATTGGGTTTTCCTTACAGCTGTTATTTAAAGAATAAGTTTAATTTTAAGATTGTTATTATACTTGATTATGACATCAGATTAAAAACATCTGAATTTTAAAATTTAACATTTTTTACAGACACATCAAGGGAATAAGTCTATTCATGGTTTCTGACTTTTCAAAAATATAGGTTTTTATATATTTTTTCTTCTTTATAACTAATTGCCTTAATTTTTTCAGAAAAAATGTCCTAAAATGGCATAGAAGCAACTTATTTAATCTGACAATTTACTCTTTTAAAAGAGGAAATAGACGTTTACAGAGCAAATAGGAAAGAAGTAAATACTGAGTTTGTTTAGTTGTCCTTGATCTCTAATACGCTCGTTATAAAACCAGCACTCACATTTTACACTTGTTCATTAATACCATCTAAGATTGGTAGGTATGAGCCACCAAATAAGATTACGTGACATTTTAACATTAGTCTTTCATTTTACACTTTGAAGACGAAGCCATTATTTAAATGCTATCTTGGAAGACCCTCTATCTGCTTATTCAGAATCTCAGGGCCCAATTAATCTGTGAAAACTTTCCTGAAAAGTTAGGTCATCAGTACTGAACATCACCGCTCTAAATTCACATGAGAGCAGTTTTCCCTCTTATTCAAAGAGTGATTCATAGTTACAAAGCCCTTTTGTACATGTTCACATATTATTTCCATCCCAAACTTATAAGGTAGGGAATTTTTTTTTTCTCTTTTAGGGATTTTGGGGGATTTTTTTTTTCAGTGTTACAAGTATGAAAACTTTCATTTCTTTTTTCTTTTATATTTTCTCTAAATATTACTAAAAATAGTTAATCATCTTTTAACATATCTCGCAATGATTATTGTTAAACAATATTTTATGTTTTGCATACTTAAATTCCTTAGAAGTCAAAGATTGAAGTAAAATTAATGCGGAATCACAAAGCATAGGTTAGAGAGATCTGACAATAGCTAGGCTGGCATTTTACTATCCGTTACTAAGTAAGAAGGCCTCTGGTTTACAAGGACTAGCTGAAAAAATGCGTTATTTTGTGATTGAAACTAGCTCAGTGTTTTGCCAAAACCTTTGTGACATAAAAAACACTCCAAAAAAAAAAAAAAAAGAGAAGAAAAAGAAAAGTAAAAAACGAGATGGGTGGAAATTCTTTCATGAGTTCATTGGATTCCAATCCTCATCTGTTTAATTTGCTAATAAAAAAGTATTTACTATAATGATCTTTATCATCCAATAGAAAAAGAAAATGTCTTTTTAAAAAATGTTATAAAACTCCATAACCTGATTAAACTATCACTAATAAACATTTTAATCAGAACATCTTAAAATGGACCAAACGAGATAAAGATATTGATTTAAAAGAAAAGAAAAAAAGTCCAAACTCAGAGCTTTCAAAGTAGCTCAGAATTAATGAAGAAAAAATTTGACCTAGGTCACTGCTTTGCCTGGTGTTAAAGGAAGCAAGCCGAGGATTCCAGGTAACAAGCAAAATGCCAGTGCTAGAACCACATAGATTCTCACTATCTGGTGACTGGTGTCAGTGAGTAACAGTTACAGAATGGCAGCTGTTATAACTTGTTACTGCTGATGAATCCTCTAGGCCCTGCACTTGTACCTACAGGCACTGTCCCAACAGCCTCCACAACGTATCCATAAAATGAAACTAATTTAATTGAGGAGAAATAATTCCTTTCTAATTTATGATACTCATTTCTTCCAGTAATTTGTTTGCTTACATACCAACAATCGATAGATGACAGAGAAGAAATTTGCTTTCAAAAGCACTCTTCATTAAATCATACTGGCCCCACACACCGCAACTGTAGTTTGCTTCATTATTCAATAGCACTTTCATATCCCATGTGTGTGGCTTTCATTATTACAGATCATTTTTCCTTAGGATGTGTGATTTAATTTTAATGCCTGAATCTAAATCAAAATCCTCTGCTGCTTAGAAGCTCTCTGGTGTAATAAGAAAGGGAGGTTTATTCTGCTTTGTGTTTGGGAAGTTTCTAAATTATGATAAAAATCAATATAAACAAAAGGACAGTGAAAATGAGGCATAATGTTTTTCTTTCCTAGATAAATATATGATTCAATTTCCTCCTAAAACAATGTTGTTACCACTGGATAGCTTCCTAATTCTTGGTTGATATGATCATTTAACAATGTTTTAGTTTGAGAAGTATGATTATACTTCTGAGACATTTCCTTTTGGAATATTTCACATGCTTTGCAGTTAAAACTAGTGTGTTATTTGTAATCGTTCTCTTAATTCTTGAATTGCTCATGCACACAGTACCCTCTTTTACCAATGGTCTCTTCAGAATGCTAGCAAAAATTAAAGCATTTTCTCTGCTGGATGATTTCCAAGATAAGCCATGATCTAATAGAGCAAATTGTTTTCTTTATTTCCACTGGGAAGCCAGTAAGTTAAAAGCCATCTCCCCAGCCCACCTTCCAAAGATCCAAGCTCCGGCAGGTGTAGTGGCATTGGCTTTCTGATGTGTCCCCATTCCCCCAGGGCATAGAGGGCCCACGTGTGCTGGCTTAAGGTGAAGCCAATTCATTCATCTCTGAGGCAGTTTTTGAATTAGTGTTAATAAATGGCACGATGAATGCATTTCTCATTTCACAAGATTTAAATTTCAAATCTGTAGTTGAAGCAGGGGTGGAAGTATCAGCTTAAGCCATTAGGCTCAAAATACTGTCATAATGCAAAAAAATTAAAATATTTGAAATCAAGTAAGTAATATTTACATTTAGAAAATAACAATGTTATTATGGGTTCCAAGTTTCACATTTATACTTTAAAAGTTGATGTTTCCCTTCTTTTAAGGAATATTTTCTGTTACATGTGGGAGAATTAACTTGGACTTTTTTAATATTGGATCTTGAGTTGTTCAGCTAATAGTTTCTCTGTTGTGTCCAAAACCCCTCCAGTCAAGCCATGGGTATCTCTTTGTATCCCATAGGCTCTTGCAGGAGTCTTGGACACAGACCTTTGATAAGCTGTTACCTCCTAGCCATGGGCACTAGGAGAGAAAGAAAGAAGAGAGAGAGAGAGAGAGAGAGAGAGAGAAAGAGAGAGAGAGAGAAACACTTTTTTTTCTTCCTTTTTTCATGAAATACCATCTCACAAAACTATATGGGTTTATCACATTTTGACGTAGAAAGC
>NW_011888864.1:2854254-2858735 GCF_000151845.1 Pteropus vampyrus | reverse complement strand
AAGAAATCCACACACACATATACACACGCCATTCAACATGCTACATCTTCATTAAAAAAAAATGTTCAATTTTTGTGACTTGCTTTATACAGCAGGAGTTCAGTATTACCCCCAAAGAAAGTTTACTTAGAAATATTTCAATCTGTTGATGGTATATTTTATATGAATTCCAAATACAGGTCATTTTTCTTTAGAGAAAGGCACTTTAAACACTCTGTCATTTGGAGTGTTCAAAACAAGATTTCTAATATAGAAATTGTATGTAAGCATCTATATACAATTTATGTGTTCACTTTTTAATATCATAAATGTTTTGGACATAGCAAACTATAGATAATAATATAGTAGGCATGAACATGATTATACTGATTGATATAAACAAATGAGGCCTATGGATACCCCTCCCTCCCAACTGTGCTCAAATTTCAAGATTATTTTTCAAATAAAGTTTAGAAATATCAAAAGTAAACATTATTTTCAAAATTGTCTGAAGCTTTTGAATTGAAACTGTCCATTTCTTCCAGGCTTTTAGAAATATATTTTATTAACTATTTGAAGGCTATAGTAACCAATTATTATAATAATCAAATAATTACTTGGTAGCTTTTTAAAAAAGGAGTTAATAACAGAGACTAGAAACCAACAGGCCATGTTTGAACTTGACATTTGCATATCTTCTATTTACAGAACCTAGAACTTTGTATATTTGTAACATAGAATATGGTGAAACTAAATTTAAATATAATTAACCTAAAATGGTTAACTCCAAAAAAAAGAATGACAAATAAGAAGTTTTGGGAACAATCTTGTGCTTTTGTCAATAGTGTACTCTCTACAGGCTTACACTAATATGCTATGAACAGGCTATTTTTGTTTTCTCAGTGAAAAAACAAAAATAGCCTGTTCATAGCATATTAGTGTAAGCCTATAGAGAAGAATCTTAATCTAGTAAACTTTAAATATTATAGAGAATTAACATAAGAAGGGGCTAGCTTAGGGAAATCTATGCTTTTCTTTTTTGCAAACTACTTTTAAATACTTTGTAGACTACTATTTCCCACTAATTAATGAGTATGTAATATAAGCACCTGTAGTGACTAATTCCTTTAAAAATTTAGACCCAGAGGAATCTGATCTCTCTTAATCTAACAGGAATATTTAGTGTTTAGTAATGATACTCCATACGGTCTAGTACTTTTGCTTTGTATTTGTCCCTTTGATAACAAAATCTCTGAGGAAAATTTGGTATTCTGTTGAAAAATAATAGCATAAGTAAATAATATTTTTTCTTCACTTTTAATATATATTTTTAGGTTATTATTTCGATATTCAGGCCACTATTTTGCACATATAAAATACAAGAAACTATGATTTCCTTTCGAAGTTTTTTTTTTATTATTATTTAATATGTTTTTGTAAGTGAAGTCAGATGATAGCAGACCTATAAGCATCATTCAGACACATACAGCAGAATTAGTATGAAATTGGAATCAGGTGAAATGATTTTATTTCTTAAAGTTAACTTTAGTGCAATGTAATATAAAAATGCTAACAATTGAGAAAATACATATAAACAAAGTGACATGACAAGATGCACAAAATAGTGCATCAGAACAAATGATTCCTTTCATCTGTTTCCTGACACATCTGAATCATTAATCATTGCCTTATTCTGTCTTTCTCTCTTCCTTTTGTGCTGTCTCATTTTCTCCCCAGTGCTCATCAGAGGAGTTATATAAAGTACTTCTTTACAAACCATATAAATTTTATAGGCTTTATTGAGTTCACTACAAGGGCATTTTACTACCCACTTAGCTCATCTGAGGCTTTGAGGGAGGTGGGGCGAGAAACTTGAACTCTTCATGTTTTATTTTTGCAAGCCTTTGTCAGTGCTTTCAGAATACATCATATCTATGAGGCAACACCCTGTCCAAGTTTCTGCATGTTGTTTGTGTACAAGACTCAGAGCTGCCATTTCACATCACAGCACACTGATTTTTAATGATCTTCTAATTCAGGCTAAAGATGTAGAAATCTTAGCTTGGTTAGGTTGCATGCTGACCTGTGTTTGAACTTTCTCTCAGCTACTCCTGGGTCCCTATCAATATTGTTTTAAGCTGTACAATTTGGGTAAAGCAATCACAAAATATATAGGTTGTGATTATTTTTAATCACTGAGAGCAATCAATAATAAAGATAAAATTGAGAAATGGTTATTTATTTTGCTAGATCTCAGCATACACATGCTGTCTCTGATCTTATTTGCTCTTTGGAACTATTGATATTATTTCTTCTATAACCTATTGTGGTTTGTCCTTTTGTGATACACTGAACTAAATGTATCTGGTCTAAATAGCACAAATGCATAGCAATGGTGTCACCCAGTTTGTGAGTGTGTGTGTGTGTGTGTGTGTGTGTGTGTGTGTGTGTGTGAAATTTGATGTGGAAAATTATTGTAGAAAAGTTGGGTAATAAAATAGTGTTCAATAAAATAGTTATGTCCAATAATCTTGGAATTTTAAAGAGAAGGAAACATTTAGTAAATTTGCATCAAGCATTTTTAATAGAGATTGAAGCAAGGGGTGAGGATATCCAGCATATAGAAAGCATTTGGTAGGCATAAAACAATAGAGTGACAAGTGTTTTGAACTTTTTAAAGCTTCTCTTTTTGAATATAGTAGCTATATTTATATTCGCTAATATGGTAAATTTTTTTTATTATTTATCTGCTACTTCTCCAGACAATTAGCTCAGTGGGGCAAGGTAAAATAAAAATGTTCATAACATAAAACAATTCTACCCAGTATAAAGTGTTTACATTGCATGAATAACATATTTTTAAATTTGTAAATAGCTTTCATTTCTTAAATTCTATTCAGTAGTTCAGAAGCACATAAAAAGTAAAGTGCAAGTTTTTCTTTCAATTGTCTTTTTATTGATATGCTATATACTGCCTTTGTTCATTTCCTATAAGACATTTATAATAACCATAATTTGAATATGAAATATTATCTGATGATGCCTAAAGCAAAAAAAATCAAAAGAACTGTATTCACTTAAAAAAATTAAAGCACTACTCCACACAACATGAATATTCTTTTTATCGTTTTTTCAATATTAAATAAAAAAATTCAAATATGTTCATTGGCGATATGTAAATTTGTGGTGCCTGACTTGCACATTTAAAAAACTTGTTTTAAGTTCTATATATTTTTTATTAAGGTGTAATTTATATACTACAAAATAACAATGTTCAATTAATTTTGATAATTGAATACTCCTGAGTAACCACCACCTCAATCAAGGTAGAGAATATTTACTCCACCTAAAAAAGTTGTTTTAGACAACTTCTCTATCAATCCCACTGCCCAGTATCTGTTCTGATTTTTATCATTCAAGATTGATTTTGCTTGGTTTGGAATATTGTAAAAATGTAATCATATATAATTTTTTTTTTTTTTTTATCTAGCTGTTCCTGTTCAATATAATGCTTACAGGGTGATCCAGTTTTTAGTTGTATTAGTAGCTATTTTTAAATTGCTTAGTGGTATTTCGTTGTATAAAATAAGGGATTAATTGATTATCCATTCATATATAGATTGACATTTATGTTCTTTCTATTCTGGAGCTAATATGCACTAGATTATTGTGAATGTTCTTTTACAAGATTTTTTTTTTTTTTTTAGGAAACATATTTTCTTTTTTTTTGGATAAAAACATGACAGTGAAATCATTGGGTCACAAAGTAGATGTATGCCAAACACTTTGAGTAATAGAATGGTAAAAGTACCTAAAGTATGAACTACATAATATTTATACCAGAAAGATCACATGACTCCTTCTGTTGGTATCCTGGCATGAAGAGCAAAAGAAATCTTTAGATAAGCAAGTTCAGAAGTTTATTGCAGCATTTTTAGAATTAGTTCACTAATATCTCCAACTGTTTGAAGGTGAAATCAGGACATTTTCTTCAACATTGCTTGAAATCGAAGTCACAGTAGGACTCTGGATACATCATTGAGATGAACAGCTCAGCCACCAGTTTTCCCAAACATTTGAGACTTTGTTTTAAAATGAGGCTGCCAGCTTTTAGGTTCACTGGGGAATTCTATTTTCTCCCTACTTCTGCTCATGGCTTAAGAAAGCTCTGCTTATCGTGCCCTACCCCAATCTTTGTAGAGCTGCTCTGTGTCAGTGAATCCTCAAACAGATCTCTGTCAACTTGCCCTATGTCCAGCGTCAATGGGTACTGTCTTACACTTGGAGAAGACCCCACAGAGGATCTCCTTAAGCAATCCTGGCTTGCCCTTGACTTTTAGAAAGGTGCTCCAATGCACTTAATGGAAGTCAGTTGAAAGATCTAGGTGTGAATACAGATTGACCACGGAGCTGGGGCTTCTCTGAATTTCTACCTCCTGAGTCAGCCTTTATCAGCCTGCTGAATATATATTCCAAGGTGTTCTAGTTCTCCTTACTCTCAT
>NW_011888864.1:2850094-2854204 GCF_000151845.1 Pteropus vampyrus | reverse complement strand
TTTTTTTTTTTTTTTAGGAAACATATTTTCTTTTTTTTTGGATAAAAACATGACAGTGAAATCATTGGGTCACAAAGTAGATGTATGCCAAACACTTTGAGTAATAGAATGGTAAAAGTACCTAAAGTATGAACTACATAATATTTATACCAGAAAGATCACATGACTCCTTCTGTTGGTATCCTGGCATGAAGAGCAAAAGAAATCTTTAGATAAGCAAGTTCAGAAGTTTATTGCAGCATTTTTAGAATTACTTCACTAATATCTCCAACTGTTTGAAGGTGAAATCAGGACATTTTCTTCAACATTGCTTGAAATCGAAGTCACAGTAGGACTCTGGATACATCATTGAGATGAACAGCTCAGCCACCAGTTTTCCCAAACATTTGAGACTTTGTTTTAAAATGAGGCTGCCAGCTTTTAGGTTCACTGGGGAATTCTATTTTCTCCCTACTTCTGCTCATGGCTTAAGAAAGCTCTGCTTATCGTGCCCTACCCCAATCTTTGTAGAGCTGCTCTGTGTCAGTGAATCCTCAAACAGATCTCTGTCAACTTGCCCTATGTCCAGCGTCAATGGGTACTGTCTTACACTTGGAGAAGACCCCACAGAGGATCTCCTTAAGCAATCCTGGCTTGCCCTTGACTTTTAGAAAGGTGCTCCAATGCACTTAATGGAAGTCAGTTGAAAGATCTAGGTGTGAATATAGATTGACCACGGAGCTGGGGCTTCTCTGAATTTCTACCTCCTGAGTCAGCCTTTATCAGCCTGCTGAATATACATTCCAAGGTGTTCTAGTTCTCCTTACTCTCATTTGTGGCATATTATTTGCCTAGCAGCAGTGCAGACAGGCATGGATCTCCTCTATCTAAGAAGGGCTCATCACTTTCTGCATTATATCCATTTAGATTTCTAGAATTTGCAGTTCTCTGATGGGTTAAGCAAAGAAAGAAACAAATCTATGATTTTTTTTTAGCCTATCTAGCTTTCCTATTCTTAGAATGGGGGCAATAACAATAGTTTTGTGTGTGTGTGTGTGTGTGTGTGTGTGTGATTTCTGATTATAAGTGAAAGCCATAATGTCTGACTTTTCAACAAATTGTTATTCTTTGTATTTTGTATATTGAGTTATAGAAAATGATATTTATCTGTACCAGGTAAAATAGTGCCTTGAAGGACAAATTAATTATAACTAAAACCAAAATCTAAGAAAGATAAAGATCTTCTTTAACAGATGCTATGCCATATGGCTAAAGTTTAAGACAGAACACAGTTAGGTATAAAAACATGGTTTAATAAATGCAAACTTTTTATGTTTCATAAAAAAGGAATCAAAAAGACACTCACTGGAAAAATCCTAGGTTCATTGTAAAAGGAACTTCTTAAATTCACAATTTTATCTTCTAAATTTATAAATCTGATTGAATTGCACATGTTTTTTCCTTCTTTTCCTACATCCATTTTATTTATAAAGTAAGATATAAACTTGGAGACAAAATTCCAAGGACAATGAAATAAAATTAAGAAAATATGGCAAATCCAGAATTCGAGCTAATTATATTTGAATCTCTAATACTTATACAACTATAATAGTACTTATAGATATTGCAGCTAGAAGCACAAAAACAATGTCTGAGTATCTCTATAATAATATAAGCATATAACAGAATGCCTTTTTAAACTTTCTGATTAACTAAGGGATATTTGGAGTCCATCTATTTTTATGAGTACCTAGAAAGAGAATCTTTAAATAAATGTACTCAAAACCTTCACTGAAGTGCTATTTACAATAGCCAAGATATGGAAGTGACCTAAGCGCTCATTGGTAGATGACTGGATAAAGAAGCTTGGTGCATATATACAATGGAATGTTACTCAGCCATAAAAATGGAATTTTACCATTTGCAACAACATGGATGGACCTAGAGGGTATTATGTTAAGTGAAATAAGTCAGACAGAGAAAGACAAATAGCATATTATTTCACATATGTGGAATCTAAAGAACAGAATAAATGAACAGACAAAAAGAAAACAGACTCATAGATAGAGAGAACAAACTTGTGATTGCCAGATGGGGGTGGGAATTGGAGAGCTGGGTGAAAAAAGTAAAGGGATTAAGAAGTACAAATTGATAGTTACAAATTATCATGGGGATGTAAAGTACAGCACAAGGAATATAGTCAATAAGATAGTAATAATTATGTATAATTGGGGAGATGACTTTATAAATTATATAAATGTCTAACTATTGTGCTGTACACATGAAACTAATACAAAATAATATTGAATGTCAACCTTAACTGAAAAATAAAAATTAATTTGAAAGATAAAAATAAAAATAAGTAAATAAATAAATGCACTCAACACCAATTTCTGGCTATGCTGACATGCAGTGGAGAGATATTCGCACCAGCCATATGAATATGAGCGGATGCTGAACAACAAGACCAATTTCCATAACTGTATCCTCTCCTTCAGACCTGGTCAATAGCATGACTGCCATCAAAGGGAGGAAACAAACATGACACTGAGGAAGTTTTTGTCTAATTGCTGGAACACAAGGAGAAAATAATATTTTCCAACTAGACGCAGTGAAACAGTGATAGAAGAGTCCTAATTTACAAATACAGTATGGTAAAAAACACATTAGCTAATTAAATTTAATGTGATGTATAAAGATTTTATTATTGGTTTTTATATATAAGAAATGATTCCTTCCTGCACATGTCAGGATTGTATTGTTAAAAAGGCCAATGACTTCCCTATCGTCCCTTTCACATGACCATAGAATTGAGATAATTCCAGCAATGAGTGGTTATTTTCAGAGCTTGTCACTTAGAATCTTGCATGATCCAATCAGGTGTCTCTTCTGATTTTACATGCTATTGTTATTGTGCAGAAAGAGATCTAACTTTCCCTTTCCTGCAAGACCTAATGAAAATATAAATTTTTTCTACTAAATGTGAAATGCTTCTGAACTTCTTTAGACTTATCTCCACACCTGCATTCTCTAGTATTTTTTCATCCATATAAGTCTAATCTAATTTTGGATTATTTTTTTCACATGCATTTTATTAATTAGGCTTAGAACTTATGGATTAAACTAATTTATTAACTAAAAGTCAGCTAAATATCTGACATATAGTCATCATTTATTTTAAGATTACTAAACCAATAAATGAAAAAAAAAAAACAAATGAGCCTTTTAAGTGAAATGTCTGGCTATCATGAGTCCAGTGCAATGTATTTGAGTCTAAATGATCTCATAGTTGTCTAATGCTGAATTGTCTTTGGGCCTGTAGATGTTGCATTTTCTGTGATCTTCAGAGTGATTTTTAGTGTAGGGTCTGTATTTTCAGTTCTTTGAATCTAGACCACCAGCACTGAGGGTGAATTATATTCTTTCTCTTGCAAATAATCAAATTGCTCTGTTTGTGGTATGGATATGGTGAGATTATTTGTACAGAGACTTTAGTAATAAACCTTCTCAGTTAAAAAATAACAACTTAAAGTAATATAATAGGGAATATAATTGAATAATAAATAATGCTATGAAATATATGTTTATGTCATTGAGATGAAGTAAAACACATGCCAAAAAAAGAAATATATACTATTTTCCAGCAAAGTCTTGAAACATAAAAAAAAGTTTCTTTTTATACAATAGAAAAACAACAGAATTTTAAAACTAGTAAATATTAGCAAGCAAAATATTAAGCAGATACAATCATAAAAATATTTATTTTAGGTATATTTTTTGCATATTAATTGTTAATATTTATTCAATTTATTCAGTCTAGCTTAAGTTAATATGTGCTATTTGTTTTGTTATGTTTAAATTAAAATGTTTAATGTAGGCACTAGAAAACATTGAAAAAATTAATTTACCCAAAATTATTAAAATAAGATAATGAAAACATTTAATAATTCTTTAGAGTATTACAATAAAAGATGTCTTCACATTATTTTAATTTGTTAATATGTCTGTGATTTCATAAATGTATGAAGAAAAGAGAGTTTCAAAATCTTTGACTAAGATATTACAGTTGGTAACTGCTAGTATAGAATACACATACTTTCAATTCAGTGCTAATGTCACCATTACATTGAT
>NW_011888864.1:2847008-2850044 GCF_000151845.1 Pteropus vampyrus | reverse complement strand
GTATTTGAGTCTAAATGATCTCATAGTTGTCTAATGCTGAATTGTCTTTGGGCCTGTAGATGTTGCATTTTCTGTGATCTTCAGAGTGATTTTTAATGTAGGGTCTGTATTTTCAGTTCTTTGAATCTAGACCACCAGCACTGAGGGTGAATTATATTCTTTCTCTTGCAAATAATCAAATTGCTCTGTTTGTGGTATGGATATGGTGAGATTATTTGTACAGAGACTTTAGTAATAAACCTTCTCAGTTAAAAAATAACAACTTAAAGTAATATAATAGGGAATATAATTGAATAATAAATAATGCTATGAAATATATGTTTATGTCATTGAGATGAAGTAAAACACATGCCAAAAAAAGAAATATATACTATTTTCCAGCAAAGTCTTGAAACATAAAAAAAAGTTTCTTTTTATACAATAGAAAAACAACAGAATTTTAAAACTAGTAAATATTAGCAAGCAAAATATTAAGCAGATACAATCATAAAAATATTTATTTTAGGTATATTTTTTGCATATTAATTGTTAATATTTATTCAATTTATTCAGTCTAGCTTAAGTTAATATGTGCTATTTGTTTTGTTATGTTTAAATTAAAATGTTTAATGTAGGCACTAGAAAACATTGAAAAAATTAATTTACCCAAAATTATTAAAATAAGATAATGAAAACATTTAATAATTCTTTAGAGTATTACAATAAAAGATGTCTTCACATTATTTTAATTTGTTAATATGTCTGTGATTTCATAAATGTATGAAGAAAAGAGAGTTTCAAAATCTTTGACTAAGATATTACAGTTGGTAACTGCTAGTATAGAATACACATACTTTCAATTCAGTGCTAATGTCACCATTACATTGATCAGTAATGCACTTTTTAAGAACAGAGAGATTCATGCTCATATGAGTTATATGACATTTTTGAAGTCTGTCATCTATTACCCAATGGAGCTAGGTATCCTCAAATCTTTGATATACTGGTTAATCTGAAATGTTGATAAGTACTTGATGTCTATATCATAAGTAAGTTCATAGCAATAAGTAAAGCTCATATTAATTAACTTACGAGGGAAATCATTTTAAAACTTACAAAGACTTATATTAACATTAGTAATGTAATTGATGAGAAATGGTAAATTGTTTGTGACTAGTATCACCAAAAAAAAGTGCTCATAGAGGAAATGAAAAACTAGCAGGATTCTGCAAGGTGGAGAAAACATGAAGCACAGTAAGGAGAGAAAGGACACTGTGATCAGTGGGTAGTGAAAGCAAAGAGTTTAGTTTTCTAAAGCAAACAATATTTCTATATGGGAGTAGTAGGACACAAGGTTTCATAAGTTGTTATTTAAAAAAACGAAACTTAAATTGTCATACCTTAGATCTTGTCATTACTAATAATTGCAAACCCACCATAATTTTAATTTTAAGTACTCTGCTTTCAATGAGTTCACTTGCAACGGCATGATGACTCTTTATGTATTTCAAACCCAATAAGATTTATCATTTTTTCAATGTTCCTCACTTCTCTCATGTCCTAACTTCCCCCTGCTCCCCAACTTTGATTCAGCGGTCAGTCATTACAACTCAGTTCCGTTATCTTTCACCTGCGCTCACTTTGCCACACTCTCTTGGTAGTAACAGTCTTGGTTAAACAAACGTCCGCTACTTCATCCTCTATACTCTGTTCTTCCAGCCTAACTTAATGTGGCTAGAACAGGTCCTGGGGCTTGTCTCCAAACCATTCTATAAACTAAGAGAAATTTTGCACTTTATAGTGTTTAATCTCAAAATGTTTTAACAGTTATTTTTTTCATCACCCTTTAGGAACCTAATATTTTGCAGGTTTATAAAAGTGGCATTATGTACATAAACATATTATAACTATTATGGCAATGAGATACCATATACTTAGAAAGTTGTTTTCCATTCAGTAATATTTGTCTAATGTTGATCATATTAATCGTAAAATTTTCAATGTCAAGAACAATATAAACATGACAAATGACAAACACTGGAAGGCATACATATTCAAGTAAAATTATTCACATTGTATATTAGATGTGAATATTTGTTAATATGTTTAGGTCTTTTTTTTTTTTTTGATCATCTATTAACTTGCTTTCATTGAGTATTTTCCTAAATTAGAATTAGCCTGATAATTTCTCAAAAATGAATTAAAAATAAAAGCTTTTAATGCATTCATTTTAAAGAGACCATTTGCATGACAATATAGATTATATGGGCACAGTATATACATATCAGAAGCTCCTGAAGTATACATGGTATTAATGAAGATGAACATTTAAGTTGAAAAGTTCAGGGTAAGGTATAAAACATTTAGTGACATAAAGAATGGAAATACCACTTCATTAGCTTAGATAAAAAAATTCACCTTTTTTTTAAGTTGATACATATCAGTTATAATGAGAGATAATATAACTTTAAACAATCCTTATAATATTATTATGAAGAATTGACTTTGTAAAGATATTAATTTACAGCAGTATTGTATCAGTATAGAGGTATTTTAAACATTTTATAAATGTGGATTTAAGTGATAGATTATTTTAATATTCGAGTTCTGAATTTATATCATATATAAATTTATTTATACATATTTATATTCTTTCTCTTGACATTTTTACTAGTATCTTACTATCTAAATGAGAACACAATAGGGAATTTCATGGTAATATCTTAAATATTTGTTAACATTACATACGTCACAAGACAGTTGTAAAACTATGAATTATTCAATAAAGCTTAGTATCAAATTCTGTATTACTTCATTACTACTCAATTGCTGAGTGTAAAAGATTAGATTGTAATGAGATATACTATAGTAGAAACACACAAAATAGATTCAAAGACATTCTTTAGCAAAAATTTTGTGATATAATTTTTATAAATATAAAAATTATTTTTTAACCTTATTATCATTGAAAATCTAAAAGACCCTAAAGCTCATTGAAGTGATTTTTTTCTACCTCTGTATATCATATACTTAATTTATCTTATACTTACTAATAAC
>NW_011888864.1:2841381-2846433 GCF_000151845.1 Pteropus vampyrus | reverse complement strand
AGTGAATAGACAAATATAGAACAGCACCATTGATTTGTCAATGGATTTGATATATTCTAAATTCCAGATCAAGACCTCACATTATTTAACATGTGTTTGATTATTCCCCAAGGCACTTGAGATTCTGGCAGTGTTTCAGGGTCACTGATTTTCACTGGACAGTATTCAGAGACAAAATTTTTGCTAAGTCTGTTTTGGCCCTGGGTATTCACTCCGAAAAGAGTTTATTTCTTATGTCTTTCAAGACAAAGGTCTGTGAGGAATCACATCATTCTAAAAAGTAATATGAAGGAAACTGTAGGATGTTACGTCTTGGCATTCTCCCCATAACACCATATAGACATTTCTTATTAATTATCAAAAGATATGGATACAAATTCAGTCAAAGTAGAGAATGTGATGTTAAAGATGGGAACTCATTCTCTCTACCACCATAGAAAAAATAGAAGAAAAGAGAATTATGTATAGAGTACTCTGTGCATATAAAGTAATACACACAACAAAATATATATGCAAAATTGATGAAAATATTGATAAATTAGGGATAGATTTAAATTGCTTTAAATTGACAATGAAAATCTTATAGTAGTTTAATCCCAATTACATTAGAAATGTAGCTCCATCTCTAATAATTGATTAGAATTCACAAAAGCATAGAATTATATTCACTGATGAAAATATTATGCATTGGATAAAATTTTCAAATTATTGCAAAATCCAAGTTTTCAAGTGAATGCATGGATAGTAAAAATTGGTAGTTTTACACAGCTTTAAACATTATTCCTTTATATGAGGGAAAGGACAAGAAACAATTTCTCACTATTTGATTATCTGTGCATTTATCATGTCTTGTCTTCATTTTCCTCTGTGCACCCTACAGAGGACTGTATAACTAAAAGGTTTTCCATTATATGTAATTTTAAAGAGAACAAATGATATGCAATCATATACAATGTGAGAAAAATTATGACCATCACCATCTTTTCTCCAGAGAGATTCACATTTAGCCTCATTTATTCCCAGAAAAAGTGGGACAGACATCTTTTGCAGTTTTCTGACATTCATGGGTGAAGAAAGGGCAAGCTTCCTGCTGGTCCAATAGGAATATGTCAGTCTACTACTGACTGTACACTTTTTATGCCCACACACCATAGATTTAACTGGGCAGAGAGACAAAGTACCAAGAACATAATGACTACGATTATCTTCCCATTATATTGTTTCCCTTGTTTTATCTTAAATTTCTAGACACTTCTGAATTTCTACACATTTTCCAGCTTCCACTGACACAGAAACACGAATAGGTATAAAAGATGAGCCAATTCACAGGAAGCTTAGTGTTTTAGGAAAAAAATGTTGTATATAAGAAAAAAAAGGCACATTCAAGTTGTTCTAAGAAAAATGTGGATGATAGATTTAGTTTAAAGAAACAGCATATTCTATTACCTGACCATTGAGAAATTTAGTCTTTCTTTTTGCTTCTCATGGTATCTAGGCGAGCATCACTGGCAAGAATGCTATCTCCTCCTGCAGTTTTGTCATCCATGCTTGTGTTGCTTTTAGGGCTTCTTTCATTATTGGGCTGGGACTGAGGCAACTATGGGCAGGAAGGTCGGTCTGGAAGGTGGGTGGGAGGAGAGCTCCTGCTGAGCTCTGTGTGTGGCTTTGGTCTCCGCATTCTCTGTCTTTCAGTATTTTTGTCTTTGCCAGCCTCATCTCACTCTTCTCATTCCCTCATGGTGTGTCTAGGTAGTAATGAAAGTTAACTTTACAGGGCTTAGTCTCAAAATAGCAAACTCGTTGGGTGGATCATTTCCTTTCTAACTTGGTTTCTTCTTACGGCCTTAGAGACTTCAGTTAAATTCTATTCAGAAATTATTATTTGACATATTTAATAATTATTATATATTCGGTATCTGTTGTGCACCCATCATTGCTTGAGATACTTGGAAATAATAGTGAATATGTTAGAGAAAATTCTGACCTGATGGACCTAAAATTCTAATGGGTGATAATTAATATAAAATGTATTATTTTAAGCAGTGATTAATTGTAGGAAGAAATCAGTATTGGGAATGTATTCTGCATAACTCTGACAAAATTTCTTTGTATGTTTAAAATATGTTTGGTGGTATATAATAGTCAGTCTAATGTTTCAGTAAGCTTGAGCTTTTAGCTTGAAAATGCATATTATAACTGCCAAGTCTCCAATATAAAAGAAGATGACAAATGCAGATGATTTCCTGATTGGAGAGGAAAGCACATCCTAAAACCCAGACATCTCAGCCCCCTTGGTAACAGTTGTTTCTATTGTGTTCTGTGAAAACATTGCTTAAGTAGTTACAATGAGAATTGTTTTCTATTGGTGTGAAAAAATTTACTAGAGAGTTAGTGACTTAAAACACCACACATTTTATTATGTTATAGTTTCTGAGTCAACGATTTTTCTGGACATGGCTTAACTGAACGTTCTGCTCAGGGTCTCCCAAGGCTACAGTCAAGGTATTGGCGAGCCCATATTCTCCTCTGGGACTCTGGGTCCCCTTCCACGCTCTGGGTTTTTTAGCAGAATCCAGTTCCTTGTAGCAGCTATTGGGCTGAGGCCTTCGGTTCATAGAGGCTACCTATCCGGTATCTTATCATGTGGGCCTTTCCATAGGCAGTCCCGTTGTGACAGCTTGCTCTCTGAGGTCAATAGGGGAGTCTCACACTCTAGTCATAAGTCTAGAGTTTAAGATGATATAATCATGGAAGGAATCTCTTTTCATCATTTTCATATAACATAACCTAATCAAAGGGAGAATTTCTATCACGTTTTGCTATGTTCTTTTTAAAATTAATTTTTTTTTAATTGAAAAAATGATTAAATTTTTTTTCCCTTGTCTACCTCCCCACTCCCCACTCCTCTCTGGTAACCACTAGTCCATTGTCCATGTCCATGAGTTTCTATTTGTTTGTCGAGTTCATTTGTTGCTTTTAGGTTTATATCCCACATATAAGTAATATCATATGATTTTCGACTTTTTCTGTCTGGCTTATTTAGCTTAGTATGATTATTTCAAGGTCCATCCATGTTGTTGCAAATGGCAGTATTTCACCTGTTTGCCATGTGCTATTAGAAGCAAATCACAGATTCTGCCCATATTCCAAAGGACAAAATTTCACAAAAGCCTGCACATCAAGTGACAGGAATTGTTGATCACCGTAGGGTCAGTATGCAACATATAGTATCTGAGAAAGATAGAGAAAAAATAAATTCTTTCTTTCTTTCTGTGGTTATAACTCAACTGAATTTACATAGTTAGATGCTGAAATACCACAATTCTTCTATCAGTATCAAATTGTTCTAATCCATGCATTAAAAAGCAGGCCTTTAGTTCAAGATGTGTAGTTCAGCTTGAGCGTCTGTTTCTTTTCCTTCCCTAAACCTTATTAAAAATATGAATTGAGGAAAAGGAAAGGGAGGAGTCTTTAGTACAAAAGAGAGCTCAACAAATATCTAGAAGAGAATTGAGAATGAGAACCTGTTGTTGGATGATACAGATCTTGAAGTGGAGGCTCAGAATATAAAGAAAGAGATGGACAAGGACAACAGGACTCCAAAATATTTCTAGGCTGTGAGTGTACAGGTCAGAGACCTCAAGGAGAAAGTGGTTCCTCCAACAGCAGCAGGAGGACTGCTGTCAATGGAAGGCTGTTGATGGAGAGGTATTAGCTCATACCACTCTTCTCTGTCCCTGCTGTCTGAACAGGGTACTCTGCAGTTTAATTTGATCATATTAATTATTTTTTATATTTTGTTATTTTTTAATAAAATATGGCCTAAGTAAAAATGCAAGTTAAACAAAAATGCAGAGAATCTGTCAGCCTCTAATCATATATCCATTGTGTCTTGTTTAAAGAAATTGAGTTATAATCTGATTCTCTAAAGACACTATATTTTAATTGTTAATTTTGCTAACAGTTAATTGTGAAGAGAGGAATATCTTTGTTTACTGAATCTTATTTTGAGTGGCAATTTCCAAACAACCTTATGTTAACTATAAAAGTAATACCTATTCCTTAGTAAAAATTTATAATGTAGGAAAAAATACAAAAACAAATTAGTTTGTCATAAATTCTACATTTAAAAAATCAACATGGTATTAACTTTAGAATTATTTATTCTTATTAATCCTCATATATTTTGAATTAATAGTGTAAATATCATTACATTATTTTTCATTTATGATATTATTTCTGTATAACTGAATATTATTTTTTATAGTTATTTTATAGTCCATGTTTGAATGACCATAACTTATTTAAGCTTTTTTCTATTACTTCACATTTAGAGTTAGTACCAATTTTATCTCTTCCAAATGAAACTGTTATAAGAATTGTTATATATTAATGTGTCTGATTGTTCGTGTAGAATCTTAAAATGGATCCTAGAATGCGAATAGCTGTTTCAAGTTCTTGCTCAATATTTCTAAGTTATTTTCCAGAAATAGTAAATGATTTACTTGTCTCCACAAAATACAAGATTTGTCTTCTCAATGTCGCTCCACCAGTATTGGAGATTATCATTTTTAAAATAGAATCTCGATTGGAGAAGTGAACAATTGTGTACACTGTAATAATTGGATTTTTTTAGGTTATCGATGAGACTAAACTTTAGAAACTCAAATTAAACATGGCTGCAATTGTTAGGAGGAGTTATTCTCAGGCCATCTGACTTCAACCTCTCCTTCCAGACCTTTGCTTATAAGCATTACATTTCTTGGTGCACTGTATCACTCCAGTCATTCCAATTCTCCTACATCTTACACGTGTGTGTGCCTGTGTGTACGTACGTGTGTGTGGTCCCCGTTTAGAAAGGAAAGAACAATTTGCACACTGTCCACCAGTCCTACGAATTTGATCTGGTCCCAGAAGCATATGGATGTTGAGTCCTAAATTTATATTTCAATTCAATTCTATTAAGCTTTGTAGTAACTGGTATTTCTTCCTGGATTCTAGCGTACTGCTAGTTTCTTGTGAATTTACATTGTTTGTCTATTTTTAGAAAGA
>NW_011888864.1:2825829-2840691 GCF_000151845.1 Pteropus vampyrus | reverse complement strand
AAGTGAAATAGGAAAGTGATGTCCCTAGGAGGAGGGTGGAGGGCCTCTGTGTTATGGCCATGTGGCCACAAAAAAAAAAAAAAAAAAAAATCAATTTGCAGGTGTTTCTACAGAACTTCAAAAATCCATTTTAGGAGCTGATCAACTAGTCATTACTATTTTAATAGTTCTGTTTCCAGTTTTGACTTTCTCAAGTCAAAATTCTGCAGATTTGGTAGCCTAGAATATGCAAGTCTGGATTTGATGTGAAAAAGAATCCCGCTGTTGAGAAGCAAAGGCCTGTCAGAACAAATCAACATTTTTTCCCTCTTTCTGTGTAATAAAACTTAAGACTAGGGGGGGAAAAACAAGCTATTTTTTTTTCATGGAAAAAAAAAAATTACTCCAAATGCTCTAGTGATGTCTGGATCTCCAGCAACATTTGGCTGATTCCCTACTGCTACCATTTACTTTTCTTGATCAAGGTTGAATTTCTTAATATCCTCTGTCTAGCCAGAGTGATACTAACTGAAAATTCAGTAGAGATGAGAGAGAAGATTCTTTTTATCTGACGCTTATAAATAGTGAACAATTCATATCTTCAGGATAAAGGCACATTTACCTGTGCATTTATGTCATCCTTAGGAATCTTTGTCAATCCTAGTAAATTCAGAACCCTAGAGGACTTGAGAAAACTATGTAAATGTCAGTATTTATCTGAGGAAATTCTCTCTCTCTCCTAAGACAAACTTTTCTTCCTTGGTGGAAGACCCCTCATGTATATGCACATGTGTCTGTGTGTGTGCTTGTGTGTGCCTAATGGTACACAAATCAAAGAAATCTGTGATATAGCAAAAAGAAAATGCAGTTTGTATTTAGAGTTTGACTATACAAAATGAGGCACAAGGCAGACAGGAACTTAGATAACCTTAGAAACACAGATAACAGGTCCCTTAGATAAATCTAGAGGAAGCCTCTCTTTTTTGTAATTTATTCTAATAAGTTGGAAAAAATAAAACTTTAAATGTTTATTTTAACTGAGTACTTAGTGTAATCATAGCAGACTATTGCCTTAAGAAAAGCTGCCGAGAAAGTAGGACATCAGTGACACATCTTTCTCATTATGGATTATTTCTTCTTAAATGTGTTATTTGTGTAAAGTGAGAAATTTTCCACTTTTTGCATAGAGTGTGTTTACTTTTTTTTTTTTTTTTAAAAAGAGAGCACTCAGAGCCCTAACAAAAGAGCCTGCATTAGCACTCACATTTCCTCCCAGGGGTGTTCAGTGGCATTTCAGAGCCGATACCCTGCCACTGTGCTCAATGGGGAACACTTCAATATTGTTTTCTCTCCCTTAGTAATACTAAGCAACCACATGTTGTGCAAAGCTGCCTAAAAACATTACACATGAAGAAAAACTTAAGACTTTTTCCAGCCTTGTCTTATCTATGGATGTATTAAAAACAAATATTTTGGCAAATATCTCTACTTTAAAATTCAAATGGAAGAACTTCTCCTATTCTTGGTTTTGGAGACCAAGAATATTTGTTAAATTGTTTTAAAATGACATTTTCTGCTACATTTTTCCAAAATAAATGTAAATGATTATAGATGTATTTAAATATATATGTTAAGTATGTTAATAATATCTGGCAAATCTGGATTCTCTCAAAATATACAGATGTAAGTTCAAATGGCATTAAAAAATTAAACAACCTTACTATGTAAAGAAATTGCCAGCGTTCTTTCAAGCTGGTAAATCCCAGTTAACTTCATTTATAATTACTCGTAGGTTAAAGAAAGCATTTCCTTTTTAAAGTGTTAGTGAAATCTTGCAAAACGAAATAATATTTTCAGGATCATTTTGTATCATGCTTCTCTAGAACAAAGACACATTTCTTTTTATAAGGATTGACTTTGGTTTTCTTGTAAAACTTTAGCTTATCTTGACATTTTGGATTGAATACAAGGGTTTTAAAAGGTAATTGCTTCTTGCAGTGTTATTTTTGGAAGAGATATAGAAATATGTAATGACAATTCTTACATTAATTGCAGTATGTAGTAAGATAATTATTTATTGTAAATGTTACACATCTGAAGAGACACATACTGAATAAGGCTGCACAAATGCTATTGAAGTCTGTTTCAACACTTAAAATTATATCTTAAAATTGATAATTTTATAATTAATCACAACCTTATCTTGCCCTAAAGACTTCTGTATTCTTAGGGAGGAGATATATAAAACTATGTTTTTAAACTTTGTGCAATTCAATTTCTTATTTTCTTACATAAGTAATGATATAACTGGAGGGGACAGTAATGTTTGCTCCACTATGACTTTTAATGAAATTATTTAATTTTGGTCTGATCTTACTAATTCTTCTCTTGTAGACAAATCAACATTTTACAACTGACATTTTTAGGCTTAAATATTTCCACTTATGTTTTATTTTAAATTAGTTATTGGACATAAAATTAAAGAATAAAATGCTGTGAATTGTGATTCTATATTGAAGTACAATATAATGAAGTCTATTATATAGAAATGAGCTATGCCTACATCATATCAATAGGCAGCAGCTTTGGGATGATGTATTTTCAATATAATTGGCAATATATGTAATTTTGTTATGTTAAAAAGAATGATAATTAGGCATGGGTATTCAAGTCATATCAACTTTTTTCAATAGTTTCAACTGCTCAGTGATTAACTTAATATGCTATTCAGATAATTGTGAAAAACCTAATATAGATTACTTTATCAAGTCTCAAGAGTCAGCCAATATCATTTTAAAATTATAGTAAAGCATTATCAAATATTCACAGTCATTTAAAGCCCTAAAGAGAAATTTATTCAGGAATGTTCTCTATCCATATATATTTCTTTCTAATGATATTAAACTTAGTTTTGTAGGAGTACACCATGAGAGATTTAAGTGGTATGTTTATGAAATCATTGCCTATGGAATACTGTGCACAATGGCAGCATATTCGATAGCTTATAAATTCAAATCTCTCATATATAATAATTCTGATATGCAGGAAGGTTTTCTCTCCTCTGCTTCACTGTATTTTGGGGGAAACAAACAAACAAAAAAAGTGTCTTCATTCTGTCCTTTCTTAATTGTGCTGGAAGCAGATGTTAATATTTTATATACAATTTTTGTTAACCAATAATTGGCAATGAAGACAAAATAATTTACTGTTTCAAGATTCCTCAGTGTTAACTAATTAAACCAGCAGCAGGCATAGAGCACAGGACAATGGCAAACTTTCAGATGAATTAATTTTATGGAAGACCAGCTGAGTAATTGGACTCCAATTACAGGCAGTTTAGCTCCATCATCACCTTCATATATAATTAAATTCAATTGGTTGATACAGCTTCTATTTTTATGAGGCCACTTACCAGCTTTTTGAACCCCACTGTGACTTTGGATGCAGGCCAATCAATTATTAGTCATTTCTCTTTCAGATGGAAATGCTTTCTATTAGTCATATCTTCCATAATGGTCACATTTAAAATATCTCTCTTTGTAAGCTGTGATATATTTGACTCTCTCTTTTTGATTCTACATAGAAAGGATATTCATTTATGTTGAAATATAATAAGATAAACACTGATGACAGGGCACGGCTATATGTCTCTGAAGCCTCACTGAGATAATATCCTACATCATCTCATTTGCAGATGAATGTTGTACTTTTGGAAAACAACAGGATGGATTTTAACTTTTTTTGTTTTCAAAAACTCACCCAGAAGTAGCTTGAAATTCTAAACTCTCAAAAGAGGCAGTTTCTATGTTTTAGAAAATATATAAGGATGTTATAACAAAACTGTTTATTTAAATATTTCCGTAAGAAATTCCACGTATGTATTGTAATAGATGAATTTATCATGAGGTTTTAATTTGCATGTGCATATATTTCTATTGTTTGTGATTGCAAATATATACTTAGTTAACAGAATATTTTTAGCACTATAAATTTCGAAGATATATTTATTGGCCTTTATTAATGGTTTCAAAAGTTTATATTTGCTTTATTTGTCTAAAACTCAATTTTTGGTAAAAAGAAAACATTTTTTAAAAAATAGAAATTTAAGAGGATGAGTATTTTTTTCAATATAGTATGTGAAAAGGATTTAATTTAGTAAACAAACCAAAAAATTGAATTATTTATATGGTCTTTTTATCCATCACAATTAAATACAAAATACTACATGGGTAATGCAGTTTGACTATACTATGAATAGCATATTTGTCCTTAATGGTGATTTTTAAACATAGTCATATATTATCAGTGGTAAATCAAATTTAGCAGTTATAAGGTGGTACTGGTAATAAACTTTAAAAATTCACTAAGGTGACAAAATTACTTCCATTCCCATCTAAGCCAAAGGAAGGCTGACACTTCACAAAAAAAAAATAAATAAAAAAAATAAAAAAAATAATAATAATAATTGGAGAAATAATGGAATGGTCTGAGATCAATAAAAAGAAAAGTTTTATTTCGATGAAACAATATAGATAATCAAACTAGAAGCACTTTATTCTGTTGCCTGTGGCTTTAGTTTGAAAAGTTTCGAATAGTACTTGATGTCTCTGTTTCTACCCTTTCTCCGACTTTAGTTTTCTGAGAAAATTCTGGTTTAGAATTCAGCAAATTATTAGCAAGGTACTGAAACTTCTCAAAGACACATAAAGTCCAAATGATAGGGTAATAATTAATATTAATATCAAGGATAGTGAAAACTCTGAGTTGTAAAAATAATTTTCAGGGAGGTTACTACAATAAAATTATAAATATTAAATTTAATCATAAAGATAATTTAAATCATATACATAAAGAATAGTTACATAACAGTGAATATATGACTATATATAAAGAAAAATGATGGTAGGTATGTACTTAATAAAAATAATATTAAAATGAAAAAAATCAAATTTAATCTAATGATGTACATATTATGAAAAGCATATTTTATAAAGAAGATGAGTTTAATATTGAATATTACTCCAAAATTTAGTTTCACATTTTATAAATGATAGTACATCTTTATTAAATATTCTACATATTTAGCAAATCGTACTGGGTAATTTTTTTAACTATACTTTTCCACCTGCAAGTAAATGAAAAAAGTCATTTGATATAGATATAATTAAAAGATGTCTTCATTGTTATTATTTGCTACAAAATGACAGTTTTCCCACAAAGCTCATTTTTTATTTGATTTTGTCTCTTGCAAAAATATTACCTGAATATATTTGCAATCCAGTGCCAACGGTTACAGTAGACCACGGCTGATTGTAACAGCCTGTGGTAAAAACTTGTTTTGCTTTCTAAAGAAACTATGTTGTACTATATGGTACCTTACTCAATCCCTCTCACCTTAAAGACATCCTCACTGAACTTTAAAGAACTAAATGGAGAATTAGATTTCCTTTATAAACTCCCAATTATTTAAAAAGCTTCTTGGACAGAAGTTACACATTACACATTATATAGAAGTTACACACATCCTGAGTCTTTAATAATGTCAAACTTAAGTACCTGTCAAGACACTCCAAACTGAAATAACAGAATTGAGGCAGTTACCAAATGCTTCACAGTCCCATATCAGAGTTGTATCTTACACGAGTATTCAATTTTGTATTAAGGGGGAACAACTCAGTTATTTATTTTGTACATATAGAACCTGTCTGAGTTAATTATTGGAATAAAAACATAAACTTCACAACACTCTACTTCTTAATGTATTTCTAAAGTATTGTTAAGAAAGCTCAGAGGCAAAATGCACAGATCAGGGAGCCTCTGCATTCTTAAAACACATTAACTGGTGACCACAAATATGTAGACTGATGCTTTATCTAGAATATCATTTCTAAAATTTGGAGCATTGATAACAAGGGGAATGGTTAACCATGCCCCAGTTTTAACAATAATCTTAATTTAACTTTTATTTTCTGAATTATATTATAAATAATGTTTTGTTGCATTTGTTGCAAGTTTTAGAGCTAAACACAACATTAGAATTGATCTAGTTAAATTCCATTATGTTACACATAAGAAAATTAAACATTAAGGGGTAGAGCACACATCAATATTTGGCCAGAAAACTTAGTTTCATATTCAGATTTTTATAGAGTCGTGTTAATTCCAGTGTATTTTGTGTAACTCCAAATTTCATTAATGTTTTCTGCTTTTTTTTCATACTTGACTGTCATGTATAATATGAATATATCTAATCAAATATTAACCTATCATGGCAAAGACTCTTATATAGAAGTAAAAAAAAACTGAGAAACTTCATTTTATAGATATTCTTATGTTATCCTTAAGTATGTCTTTTGTGTGGGGGACATAAAATAGTGAAAATGGCAAATGATATTTTTATGTAGTCAGTAACGCTTTAAATTTTTCTAAAATATATGATCTACTTCCAGTATAATATTTGATTATTTTTCTATCTATGAGAAAGAAAAAAAAAAAGATGACTAGGTAAACATCTAATTAAATCTAAACAAAACTAAGAGCAATATTTTTTATTATGTAAGTCAGAAAACACAAATGATTAACAATTCAAGTATTCATTTGCTGTTGTTTAATCAATGCAGGTTTATTTTTACTTTGGGAGCCATCTTAAGTCTCCAGTCTTATATGATGCAAAAGGAACTTTGATCATAGAGAAGAATTAACCTTTGCCTTCCCTGGGAACAGAATAAGCTTTCGGGTATCACCTAAATAAGGAAAAAGTGTAATAAGATGTCTGTCTGTCTTTCCTCCTTCTCTAAAAAAAGTATAACTGAGATATTCAGCGTCTGCCTCCACAAACATTCTTTTTTGCCTACAGGACAACAAAAGCTTGTGTGTGCCCATGGTGTCAGCTTAACAAAGTGTATTGAGAGTGCTGGCGTCCTGGGCAGAGAAGCACATCAATAACCCAGTGGGAAGTGGCACCGACAGAAGGTAAACACGGGTCAGTCAGGGAAAGCCTGGTGGGTGGTGGGGCACAGATCTTCAGACACAATAAAGGGAATGACATCAGAGGGATTCATCTTTCTTTTTAACCTGAATTCTCAGTTATTAACTAAGGCATAACATCATATAGGCACAACAAAGGAAGGCTCAGCCACTTTCAGCTGCCTCGCAGATGGCATCTAAACGGCAGACTCCGGGTTCCTGTGAGAATTTGACGGTGGCCATTGTATTATAAGACTTATTCAGCTTGGGGGGAAAGGGACACATAAATGCTCAGTTTAAATAAATATTATTCAGTCATGTGTACCACTAAGGCTTGCCTAGTTCTCTGTCGTTTTTCATTAAGTACATGGGAACTCTATGAGAGATTTTCAAAATTCTGGGCATAGTTTTTCTGTCAAGAGTTGGCAAAAGAAAATAATACTACATAGTCATTACATATATATCAAGACTTGTTTTTGTTTTGTTTGTTTTTTTTAACAGCTGAGCAGGAAATCATTAGATTACTTCAATTGAGTTTAATGAGACTTTATTGAAAGATAATTTCTTTGATATTCATATTGTCAAGGAAATATACCTTTATTATTTTTCTGCGCCAACTAAAATCAAGGGAAATCATTACTACGAAACGGTAATTCAATAGATTGAATGAAATTCCATGACATCGACAAAATGTGTGGGCATCATAAACGAAATCATTTCTGTGAGAATTCCAGGTTTTTTTTTTGTTTGTTTTGTTTTGTTTTTAAGATTTTACTTAGCCAGTAGAAGCAGCATATTTCTTTGGATTTTTGTGTTATAATAAACAGAAAGTATGGGGGATGCCATTATTCATAAAACACTGCTGCATCAGATGAACTGAAAGTTTCATTCTGAGGACCAATTCAGATGTTTAAAGCCATAAAGATTTACTTTAAAGTGTTTATTTTGATTTATCTTGAAAAAAATATTTACAGAACATGTTTATAAATGGAAACAGTCAAGTAGAATTTTTCCACCAGTTATAAAATTGCATATTCCAGTCTCCTACTCAAATACATTTACATCTGCAAAATCTACAAATTTAACCAATTCCATTTTTTCCAATTCAATTCACTCAATAGGTAAGTAATAATCAAAATGATTTCCTCATACAACCAATAAATAATTTTTTGAATACAATAATGTTTAGCCACTTATTTTTTTTAATACTGAAATAAATATCACTTTAGTTCTTATTGCATTTTTAAACTTAGTAAAATATTATAACACTATGTTTTATTTGGGGCAGTACTACCATTATTTTATAGAACAATCTTGTCCTATCAGGTTTCTACTGAGGTAAATGGATAACCATATCCCATGTTATACTCAAATGCATGTAATAATAAAAAGGTTAATAACTTTGTTCTGCCTTATTAATCTGTACAGGATATTTGAAAAATAGAATTTTGAAAAAAGAAATACATTCACAGTAGATTAAGAAATAGTGAGCAGGCATCATAGTTAAATTTAGCTAATAAAATGAAACTATGTGATGGAAATTTATAAATATGTTCAGAGGTATAGCAACATGAATATGTATTAAAATTTCCTACCAATTCAATTACTCTTTTCCACCTCATCGGTTATATAAAAGCTTAACTAAACAAATTAATATTGAGTAGTTCCCGAAGGCCAAGGACCTTAGCTTTGTTGTAATGAAGAGGAAATGAATTCCAGATATGTGTGTCCTTTGGGGAAAATGGCAGAAGTTCAACTCTGAGATTCCCAGGCAGGCATGTCTTATTGATCACTTTTCTCCAAGGGTGGATATCATGAAGGTAAGTAATCTTTGACGTAACTAGGGATTTAACTATTATGTAGACCAAAATCAATATCTTTAGGTTCTACAGTTAAGCAAAAACTAGGTTCAACTATAGTATACAAATGCAGTCATCTCATTAAGTAGAAGAAAAATTGTCTCAAAGTTTCAGTCGAGATATATATATACACACACACACATACAGAGAGAGAGAGAGAGAGAGAGAGAGAGAGAGAGAGAAACTGTTTTTGTTTTCCACAGTTATAATTTATGAGATATTTAAAAGCCTAAATGTTATCATGTATAAATTGTTCAAAGCAGAAGGAACTTCAAGATAATAAAAGAATGATAAAGTATCACTTTCTATTTTTACCATTGTCTTCTTTAAAGGTTTTAAAAACTAAAACGATGCATTAATTCACCTCTGTACTCCCCTCATAAAGCCATTTCATAATGCAACTGAAAAAAAGTCTGTCTACAATTTTAAGAAATCCAATTAGTGTAAGGATTTCAGTTTGAAAAACTGAAGCCTATTATTTTTATTTTTTCATTTATTTATTCTTCGAATATGTATGTGAGTTAATATTTGCTAGAAATTGCTCTGGCATTACGAATGCATCATCGAACAAAACAAGAGAGGTCTCATTCATGAAGAGATATTTGGTATCTGAGTATTCCTCAATTTCTTAACAGATTATTTTTGCACTGAAAAATAAATTTAATGCTTTTATTCAGCGTATTTAATGTGTTTAGCTAGCATGTTTTGCTGGGTATTTATCTACCATATTGGCTTAAATGAAAGACTGTATAATATATACATTTCATTCAGAAACAAAATGGTTAGTATCCAATTCTGTATAGATAGGTAATCTCATAATTATCACTAACGAAAGTTGAGAAATATTTTCCTCTAAATAGAACCAGACTCAGAAATACTATGAAATCAACAAAATAAAATTTTCCCTTTAAAAATGTGTCTGCATTTTGAATAAATTATCTTATTTCTAGCACACAATTTTCTTATCTAGTTAATTTTTTTGCATGGACAGTATAGCCTCTCTTGATTGAAACCTGTGTAAAATTAACTGTTATCATAAAAGAATTTGGTGCTTCCATTCACAAGAAGTTACACGTAATTACTGATATTTAATCTCCTACTTAGTTATAAGAAATATAGTACAGTGGACATGGGTATGTTGTACTTTATCAACTTACATAACTTGAAACTACTTTTCCCAAAATGCTCTTTCCTGTGATAGAGCCACAGTTTTATCTCTACACTCGGACATCGCGTCAAGCTCTGCCACTGTTGCAGCTCATTACTTGTCCTGGCCTGTGGAGCCTGGTAGTGTGGGGCAGCAGTCAGGCCTGCACCAATTCTGGCTCCCATCTCAACTCCTTTGTGTTGGTTAATTTTTTGTGTCAACTTGACTGGACTAAGGATGCCCAGAGAGCTGGTAAAACTTTATTTCTGGGTGTATCTGTGTGAGTGTTTCTGGAAGAGATTAGCATTTGAATTGATAGACTAAGTAAAGAAGGTCACCCTCACCAATGCCTATAGGCATCATCTAACCCATTCAGGGTTTGAATAGAACAAAAAAGCAAAGGATGGAAAAATTTAGCCTTCTTTCTTGAGCTGGGAAATTCATCTTCTCCATTACTTGGACATCAGGTGCTCCTGGTTCTCCGGCCTTTAGACTCCTGTGGAACTGTTACAGCGTTGGCTCCTCCATTCTTGAGCCTTTGAACTTGGACTGAGACTCACCTGGCTCTCCTGGTCCACAAGCCTTTGCACTTAGAGTGAATTATACCACCAGCTTTCCTGGCTCTTCAGCTTGCCGACGGCAGTTGCTGATACTTCTCAGCCTCCATAATCAAGTGAGTCAATGCCTACAATAAATCTTATATATATATTTATGTATATCCTATTGGTTCTGTTTCTCTGGAGAACCCTAACATCTTCTTTCCATTCCCCAAATCCTGGAATAAGCTGGTGCCTGCAGCGTCATCTGCAGGACACCAGCTTATTCTGCAAGTCACCTATGTCTTCAGGACTATAGGCAGTGAGAGACAAATATGGGCTCCAGTTTTTCCTATGAATTCAAGCTTTCCCTTTATCTTTTCCACATCCTTAACATTGTGCCTTCCTGATCCTGGTCCTGCTCACGTCAAGTCAAATACAGGTTGCAAAAGCAACAACCTTTTGTAGACTGTTTAATCAGCTGCCACAATAGCATAAGGGCTATCATTATAATGTGTTTTTTATTCTGTTTCACTCATAGTAGTTTTACTTTGCTGATCAAACTCTAAATAATACAATGACATGAGAACAGCCCCAGACTACCAGGATTCGAATTCTAACAATTCTGCTTAGCAGCTGTGTGACATTTGGAAAAATTAACCTCTCTGGGCCTCAAGTTTCTTTACCTGGAGAGCATTAATAAAAGTAATACTTGCTTCGTACTGTGTCTGTGATAATTAAATATGTTATTACATGTAAAAACTTTGACCAGTGCTTATTTATAGAAAGATCTCAATATATGATGATAGTAGCATTTCAAGTAACATTAGTATTAATCATGTCACCATCGGGGTTATCTAAAATCCATCATGCCCCAGTAGCACTTGAGGGGTACCTCAGTTCTTTTTGCCGACACAGTAAAGAATTGCAGATTAGCAGAATTTAGAAAAAGTAAGATTTATTAAAGAACATTTCAAAGAAGAAGCGAGTCACCCCTGAAAGAGCTATATACCCGCACAGCAAAAGGTATGATTAAAGTATCCTCCAAGGGAGGAACAGGTTACAGCAAAGTGGGCTGTAACCTTGTGGAGGTGGGAAGATCTGTATATTTGGGCCATGATAAAAGGTTACAAGGGTGGTCCTAGATGATTAGCACTTAAGGTCATTTTGATTGACATTTGGCTGTTACATAACTCTCTGCCTACTGTGCATGCAGTTCCAGAATTCAGTCTGTTATAATTAATTAGATGCATGCATTCCATGCATAGGCATGATATTATAATGATGGCATCATGAGGATAAGATCAAATGGTCAGCGTAGGACTGATTGCGCATGTGCAACTATTGGTTTATAACCCTTCATTCTTTTGTTCCTCGGGGTGCAGGGGTGATTTATAACTATAAAATTGATATTTCAGGAAGTTCTTTGGGTGGGGCCTTTATTTCTTTGTTCCCTTGTTGCTCACATAACATAACTAACTACCTAACAGTCATAGTAGTGTACTAAAGGAGGTAGTATACTTGTCTGTATTTTATCTTAATTTTAGTAGGCAAAGCCACTTTATCCTAAAAATTGAAAATGATGAGACATAAAGTATTAACATCTATTTGAGGAGGACATAACTCAACAGCAATATTTGTATGCTGTAACTAAATATGAGTCTTTTCTCTTCTAAATTGTGGCATCTTTTCTTCCTTTTTTTAAGATGTTGTGATATTTGAATTAGATATATAAATAAAATATAATTTCAAAAATGCATATAAATGTTTATTTTTCCTCTATATTATCTTGTATTGGAAAGGGTGATAAAAATTCAGGCATTTTCAGAAAGGATTTCAAAAAAAAATGGTCATATGTATTACTAAAATCAGCATTATCTACTAAAGACATCTGTATTTCTAGCACACGCTAACAAGGAGCTATTAAATAATAAAAATATTAAAAAGCAATACTTATAAATAAAATACATTAGAACTTTAATGTATGACTGTAACCAAGTTGTAGATTTTAATTCAATGTTTCTTATAATAATATGCTAATGAAGGTTGAATTGAAAATTATTACTGTAGAAGGCATTTGGAATATTGAAAACAAACAATATATGGGAATGCTAGACTCTAAATCAGGGGTATTGAGTTTCATTCATTCATTCATTCATTCACTCATTCATTCATGCATTCATTCATTCATGCATTCATTCATTCATTCAATGATTGTTTCTAAAAGTCTGCTCTGTGTGATCCCTGCTCTTCCACTGGCTAAACTTGAGTCCCTAAAAAACCCTCACTCAACCTCTCTGGACCTCAGTTTCCTGATTTTAGTGATCGAATTAAAGAATTCACTGTGGTCCCTTCCTTCCCTAAAATCGTATGATTCTAAACAATCCTAAAGAGGTATACACAATATTAAATTTCATATGAAGCAGACTCTTATAGTGAAGTCCGAGGGCAAATATTTTATACATAAGTTTGAATTGATAAACATGGCATGTTAACCTTAAATTATATTTCAAAATAAAACTTTAGTATTGGAAACCAAAATTAATTTTAGATTGTGATAAAGAATAATAAGTGTTTATTTAAACAAAAGGAGTTGCAGCCCTGGAGACACAGATTCAGGTGGTAACCGAAATTGTGTTTCATTAAGACAAAGGGGAGGCCACATTTTATAGAGAAAGTCCCAGCCCAGGTTCTCAATTAAGTCCCTTTTATGTAAATGAGGTATTCAATTGTGCAGTTCTAATTGGATGGGATAGGTCTCAGTCCATTGGTAAAAAGACAAAACCAGGTTTCCCTGTGGTGGTTGACTTAGAGGCATAAACAAGTGGGGCATAGTGCTGGAAGCCTAGAGTTCAGTCTGAGGTTATTCTCAGTGTACACAGTATGTGAAGAGCCCTTGTCAGCAAATGGCTGCTTTTATTATTCATAAAATCTAAGCCTTCGATTGGCCATGGGGAATCCATCTTAGCAAATAAATTCCTTCTCGGGATTCACATCAAATGAATCTCAGGGTCCAAAGTATTCACCAAATTTCTTCAAGAAAAAGAAGGAAGAGATATTCTAGGCTATGTATATTCACTAAAATCGTAACAAATTCTTAGAGCTCATCAGATTACAAAGTAATAGCAAGAAAAAACAGCTCCCCACTGTTCTGTTTTACCAATACAGTCCTCACTTAACGTTGTTTATAGGTTCCTGCAAACTATGACTTTAAGGTAAATGATGTATAACAAAACCAATTTTACCCTAGGCTAATTGATATAAAGAAGAATTAAGTTCCAGTGGCATGTTTCTGGTTACAATGATCTCACCAAACTTCTAAATGAAGACCCACAATGCTTCTAATATTAAACATTTGAATAAATGTGAGGTATACATACATTTAACAAAGATTAATAAAAGTAAGTAATTATTTTCCAACTTTGATTTCCAAAGCTGATTCCATTTCAGGGTCCTCAGTGGCTAAAGCCTCTCCCAGCAGTTCAGGTACAAGGCAGGAACCCACCCTGGACAGACACTCTTCCATTGCAAAGGGCACTAATGCACACCACATTCACTCAGATTGGGACAATGTAGACACACCAATTTACCAAATGTGCATATCTCTAGAATGTGGGACAGAACTGGAGCAGCCAGAGAAAACCCACACAGACATGGGAAGAACACAAACTACTTAGACAGTAGCCCCAGATGGAATCAATTTTTTTCCTAATCAACGTTATAGCAAAATGACTTCTAATGAAAGTCTTATTTGAGGATGTGCTATATAACATACTTTCCCCCTTCTCTTGGTTACAATGTAAAATGCTGATATATTTGGCAGATTAATAAAAAAAAGAATTAAACCATATGGATTAAGAAGTGCTATCTTACTTCAGTATTTCACTGATATGAATTACCATGTGTTTTAGCATTGAGGTACTTCAGGAAAGCAGAAAGCAATTGAGTCAGGATGGGTTTTCTTTATTCTTTTTAATGTTTGTTTAAATATATGGAGGGGTCACTATCTATTGGGTCACTCTTGGAATAAAAATTAGAATTCTTTCTTATGCATCATAAGACATTGGAAAGCAAGTTATTTTCTTTGTTAAATAATTAAGGCCTAGTATTTCTACTCTGTACATCTTAAAGACACATCTAGTTTATTTAGGAATCTTTTTACATTAATCTCTGAACTTCAGTTACTTAAACAATCTAAACAGAGTTTGACTTTTTCCAGGAAAAGAGCTTATTTTAACAATTGTCAGATTTTATAAGATATTTAACCCAAGTGTTCTAGCATTTACCATTTTATTTAAGAAACCAGCATTGAATGATGAGACAACCATGGATGGCTAACTGGAAATGAATAAGATTTTTAATTACTTTTAAATAA
>NW_011888864.1:2820509-2824079 GCF_000151845.1 Pteropus vampyrus | reverse complement strand
GTAAAATGGACTACAGAACAGTGCTATGAGATATTCCAACAATTTACTGACACATATTTGAAAACAGAATGAGTTATTCTTTTTATATAAGGAATACTATTGCTGTTATGCTTTTTTATAGTTTATTAGAGATTTATCCAAATTAGAATTGATTATTTATTTTATTTTTGTACATGGATAATTCCATTTGTTAGTAGGCATATCAAATACAATTGAGTTTCACATCTGTTTTGCTTTTCTACATTATAATAATCTTAGATTCTCTCTTTCTACAATGCTACAAAGTGTTGCCTTGGTAATAATCCTTTCTAATGAAGTATATAAAAGTAACTAAGTCAAGGTTGGCCTGTCCTCAATTATGCAGGTGAAGTTTTTGAAACCCATCACCACATGTCTCCTTTTCAGTCTCCAGAGATGTACAAATCTCCTGATGAGACCTAACATCAAGTAACTCATCGGGCCCATTTGTCTTTTCTACTTTTACTGACTCTCCTGCATGTATACTATCAAAAATTAACAGCCCTGAATCCCTGCCAGAGTCTTTGCTAAGAGTTAGAAAAATGCTAAATGGATTCAGTTTACTGTGATTATTAAAATGTTATCCTCTCACATAATATATTTATATTTTAACTATTTTTTAAAATATTGTCTTAACCACAAATAATGAAAATAGTTTTCATAGTCATCATTTATTCTGTCTCCTGACAGGAATTGTGCATCACTATTTCACTTGATTTTCACAACCCCTTAGGGAAGGAATTATTCAAACTATTTTACAGATAGATGAGCTGAAGTCAAGTAACTTGATTGAGGTCATAAAAATAGTAAAACTGGATTTGAGGATTTGAACTTGGCTTTTTCAAATTCAAAAGTGTTATGTATTTAATCAGTGTTAACCTTTTTTTTTTTTTTTGGCATCTGAGTGACTATATTCTGATCACTATAGCAGAAAATGAGAAATTTTTAAAAAGTGGTATTTTACTTTTTAAAAATATTTGTAGTTTATACCTTATGCAAAATCAGTAATGAACAAGTTATGTGTTATATCAGGTTGAGACTTGACCAAAAATAAAATTGCGCATCAGATTTTTTTGTTCGTTTTAGCAGAAAAATGATTCATTTCTATCAAACTGAAGAGTAGGAATCATTCTTTAGGCAAAGTACTTACCAAAATAAATAATACAATTAACAGTTAACATGTGGAAATTAAACTACAGGTTTAGATACTTGGAATTAAACAAATATATCAAAATCAAGATGGCTGACAACTTGGCACACACTGAAAAGCACTCCATCTTATAGTAAACAAACAAATGCCTTCTGGGAAATTTGATCTGACATTTCAAAGAACAGTAAATCAAGGAGACAAGTTGTCATTGAGATAGAAATCTGATTTCAGTTTAAGAGATTTCATAGTGAACTAGATCAGATCTTTTTTAAGACCACTCAGATTAATTTGGTTCTCTGTGCAAATACAATTTTCCTTCTCTGATTAAATTCAAATACATTCCTTCATTCATAAATCTCTATGCACTAATATATACATAGATTGCCAACTCAAAAAGCCTTATTGCCAATACAGTGCTTCTTATAGAACTAGTACTAGGTTCTAATACTGTGAAATTAGAAAAAAATAATGCATGGCTTAAGGAACTCCAAGTGGTCCATATGAATAAGTGGTAAGTGCACTGTTATAATTATACTCTGTCCTGAGTTATTCATTTGTAAATAAAGCATTGGATAGAAATGAGATGTATATCTTGTTCAGCTTTAAAGGCATGGAATTTTTTTAAAAGTAATGTACATGAAGAAAACATCATCCGGCGACTTGTGAATTAGGGAGCAAATATAAATAAAGAGTTGAGTGAAGATTTTATCTTGAAATCAGTGTTAGAACTGGCAAAGTTAGGCTTTGCAGATTAGTAATAAATATTTTAAATTTTATGTCAAATGTTTTTAAGAGATGTTAATCTTGACAGCTATTTGTTTTAATTGATAAAATAATAATTATATCTTAGTCTCATGCATATATTTTTTCTGTAAAAATATATGTTTTTTTTAAATGTGATGGGTGACAAATTTACATGTAAATCAGCACTTCCACAAATAAAAACAATTGAGAAGAATTAGTAAATTGTTTTTTTAAATGAACTTAATCCACGTGGAAGGATAATTTTGAATATTTTAAATTACAGTCTACTTTTTCCTGAACCAAAAGATTGATTTCTTCCCTAAATGCTAGTTAATGATCTCTTTCAAAGATATTTGTTAAAAAGAAAACAAAACAAATGCACAGCAACTGAAAAATTGACACACAATGAAAGGCTAATTTCAATATTTACATAAATTAATTTCAGAACCTATTAATCAGTCTTGTCAAAACTAGCTTCTGTTGGAGAGCAAAAGAATTTTCCTTCTACCCTTCTGGTTTCCTCTGCCTGGTCTAAAAATTAAATTAACATAAAACAGAATAACAGGAGAAAATCAAATTTAATTACATACATATGGAGTTCTCATAGATATGAGACACACAAAGTGACTCAAACAGGCTGTTTATATACCATTTTTAGATACAGTAATAATTATTTGTGAAGACTGGACAAAAAACGGGGAGGAGGTTGCATTTGGGATGGCAAACTAATAGAGAAGCAACAAAGTTCGTTTATGTAGCTTTTTCAGCCTTGCATTCCCTAACACTGGTGATGGGATGCCTTCTATCCTCTTGGTATAGGGAGGGTACTTTATTTTATTTATTTTTTGCTTTCAAGAGGAAAGAAGTGGGAATTGGTGTATCTTTTTGTTCTTGTATCAGGTGTTTCTCAATAATTTGAATTTATAGTGATCAAAATATCAAAGTGGCATATTTTGGGGTGGCAAATTTCATTCCCCTACACCTGATAACTTGATCTATCTTAAATCCAGTGTTTCTATCTTTGAAAAGTGAATGTAAGCCCATAAATAATTCACTTGCTACTAAAGAAATAAATCCTTTCTTCACTTAAAAGCTTCATAACCACAACTTTATAAAATAGGAGAGAATTGTGGATCAACGAAGAAATTTCCCTTTACTTACTATAATATTGAGGACTAAAATAGAGAAAACTAAACTTTAGTCATTAAACACTACAAATAACAGTCCCGGGGATGTAATAGATATGTGAATTACAGTTAACTTAGGGGCTAAAATATAATCGTTGGTGTCCATGAAAAGAATATAAAATGTATGCTCCTGAAAATAATCATATGTTTAAATATCTTAATGTAAATACAATATATAGTGACTATAAACAAAATACTTCTAAAATATTTTAAGACATGTCTTTTATGCCAATGATTATAATATTCTTTTTAAATCTTTTTTAATTTAAATTTGAGATGTGCTTTCTTCTCAGTTATATTATGTGAATAATTATTTTGGAAAGTATTAAGTAATAAATAAAAATTAAACTTATTTTAAGTATTTGCAAATATTGTGAACATCTTTAAAATAATTTAGGAATGTTATAAAAATTACAGTGGGAAATTTAATAGTTACTTTACTTAAGACCTTGACCTTGCATTTTTTTTTTT
>NW_011888864.1:2791585-2820439 GCF_000151845.1 Pteropus vampyrus | reverse complement strand
GTTGCATGAAGTCTTTTGCTACATTTTGCTGTCTTAAAGTCCATTGTCTTCCTGGTGACTTGGCTGTGCTAACTTTCTGGTAAGGAGTGGCTTAAGGAAAAAATCAGCCCTTCCTAGGACACGGCTTGACTGCAATAATAAGACCATATGAGAAAGCACATTTTCCTCCTAGGTATCATGACATCCATATTTCACTTTCCTTAGGAAAACAAATATGCATGTTTACAGATTTTCTATTATAACCTATGAATCTTGATTTTTATCTATAAAGATCAACACATTGCTCTCTATGCCAGTTTTATGGGGGAATTTGAACCTCATCTCTGAGTTGTCAGTATCTCAAAGTCAGGACCTCTTATCATTCAATTTAACACTGAGTAAAGTCTAGAGTTAAGGTTTTTTTTTTTTTTTTAATTTTGTATTTAATTATAATTGGTGTATATTGTTATATTCATTTCAAGTGTACAGTATAATGATTCAGAATTTTTATACCTTCTAATGTGATGACCCCACTAATTCTAATAATCATATATTACTGTGCAAACTCATCACAATATTATTGATTATATTCTCCTTTACCTTTTTCACCCATCCTCCCAACCCTCTCCTCTAGTAAACAGGCATTTGGTCTCTGTTTCTATGAGTCTGTTCTTGTTTTTGTTTTTAGATTCCATCTACAAGTGAAACCAAAGAGTATTTATCCTTCTCTGACTTATTTCACTTAGAGTTAAGGTTTTCTTCTGTGGGCATGGGTTGAGGAAACACTGACAACTTTCATATTTGTGATCAACTTTCATATTTGTGATCCCTAGATCAACTCTTCGGTCACAACTTTGGTGGCCCGACACATGAGTGAGTCACATTTTAGCTCCTGAGTATCAGAAATAATTTAATGTTAATAATGATGTCCTTTTTATTTTTTAAAAATAATTTAAATGTAGTTATTTCTACAAAAATGTCAACTTATTTTCATTCTGCGGTATTTTTCTGAGAGGGAAGAACTAGAGTTGCAGTTATAGCTAGCATATAGAATTGTGCATATACTATAACCTAGAGCAATTGGAGTGTGTCTAATAGATGACGTCATCTGTCATGTCTGCAACCCCCAAAATTGCAGAAATGTATCTGTAGAGCATGCACACTTTGGGGTATAGCACAACCCAGAGACATATGAAATAGGACTAGCATTGGAAAGGGGCAGAACAAAGGAATACTCCTCTTTCCTACCTCCTGAAGATTTGGACATATATATATATATATGTTCTGTGGGTTCATGACACACTCAAACAAACTGCTTTCCCAATTCCTCTAAGAAATTGCTCAAAATTTCTCTTAACATGCAATTATACTTATAAAGTATAATGGATTTACTTCAAAAGCAACACCTCTATGAATTTTGACTTCCACTTTAGTTCTTTAACAATTTTGCCCTTTTATTTGTTTACTTACCTCAACATAATATGTAAATGTTCTTATAAAATGTACCATGCTGATTTTATAAGATTGTCCTACCTGGACATATTTGAAAGTCTAGTTGGATATACATGGTTTATTGTTCTTGGAAAAGAAATACTGGTAAACCCCTACTCCTCCGCAAAAAAATAGTGTATATATATAAAGTCCTTTTGCTAATGTGAAGATGAGCTGTTAGCTGTGTGTATGTTGACTTTTCACCCTTAATTTAGTGCATTCTCTCAATGCTATTCATACTTACACTTGAAAATAATGAATAGTTCCATTCATTTTACAAGTTGATCTTTCCCTGAGTGCTTTTAGCAATCTCTGCCTTTAGAGAAAGTGGCCCTGATTTAATAGAAATTGAGGCATGGTACATAGAGAAGTTAGAGAAAAGGTTTCCAAAAAAGAAACTGCAATTTTACCATTTTGATGTTTATCTGAATAACTACTTCACTTTTATACAAGAGGAAAGAAGAAGGAAAAAAAAAATGCACTTAGAGACCACTAAAGCCCAAGCATTTTAACTAATAAAATCCCATCAGTATTATTTTAATTTATAGTGCCTAATCAAATTTATAGAATGAGTCAGTCAATTAGGAAATATGAAATATAAAATTAATAGTCTTACTAAATGTCTCAGGATTGCAGCCAGTCTTTCAGCACTGGTATTCTCAAATTTAAGAAGTTCTCTCTTTAGAAAGATTCATCCTGTTAAACTTAAATATGATAGCAAAATTTTTTTCTTCTTCTATTTCTCTCCCTTGACCATAAAATTTATCTATTGCCTTTGTTTTCCATGGAAAGAACAGTAAGTGGCACTATTTTACTTATTTTCTAAACCCAAACCTTTGAAACATTGCTCTAAGATAGGGTCTAATGTCATTGTGACGACTTTTATGTAAGGGTTAAGCATTATTATTTTCTACCTCATTTCCTCCTCCAGGACACCTTGACATTAGAAAATAACTTTACCCAGAAGTTAATTCATTTAAGTACTTGGCAAACCATAGACAATTGACTCTTCTTGGAAAGCCCATTAACAGGAAGAGGTGTTCTAAATCAGACTTTCTATGGAGACCACAATGAAGTTAGTTTATGACTCAAGATGTTGAAGGTTAATACCTGTTCCTAAAAATTTCCAAGCAAGAATCAGCTCATTTAGGGAACCAGGTAAGGCTACAGGACTTTCTGAGTCTCAACTGACTTAAGCAGGAAGCATTATTAAAAAATAAGGGAAATGAAATTAGGCAAATTTCAATGTTTTGAGCCTCGATTCTGTCACATAGCTGATATGTTGTTTTGAGCAAGGTAAATGGCACCTTATAGCCTGGTTCTTTCTCTGTAAAATGTGAATCATTCTTTGACATGCTCATTAAAATATGACATGACAATGTATAGAAAGTGTTAGTAAAGTGTTTGACAATAAAAATTTAAACTGTAGCTTTTACCGATATGTTCATTATAACTATTACTATCTAACCCTGGTTGTCACTTAATTCCTCTAAGCTTCAGTTCCTCATTTGCAAAATGGAATCACACACCAAGTACATTAATTCATGGTTGTGTGTGAATGTGAGGATTAATTGAGGAAACAGCTGTACTTATATTTTTTAAACCTTAAGAATAGGTATGTGATATCTATGAGATAATAGATACTTTTAAATACTAAAAAGACACGTGATTTAAAAAGTTAAAACAACAACAACAACAACATTGTTTAAAAGGCTCTGAATAGTGACATTTGTAATAGTGACAGGTTACCCAGAGAATTTATCAATACAGGGTTGGAAATAATATAGACTCATCTTTAAATCGCAGTTCTGTCATTTATTTGGTATATGTCCCTGAGTAAAATATTTAACCTCTTTACGCCTCACTTTTTCATCTCGAAATGGGGAAGAAATTAATTTTTACAGAAAATCTGTGAAAATTAATGAACGTATACATAAGACATAGGGTAGCGAGCCCAACACATAATAAGAACAGAGATAGTAACATTTATTGAGAATACATTATTTCCCTGATACTATACTAATCACTTTGCATGTATTAAATTATCTAATTTTCAACACAACATGACTATTAACTCTATTTTATATATGAGACAATTGAGATGCAGAGGGGTTTATTTTCTTGTCCAAGGCAAGTGAGTAGTTGCACAGAAATTATAAAGGCACTCAGAAAAGAAGGTGTTTTAATAGTACTCCCAATGATAATATGGTTACCTCCTGACAGTTTAGGAGCTGTATTTGTGTGATCATGAAACACTCATATGTGGTTTACATCTTGTTCTCACCACTAGTGATCCAGCTAACTGCTACTTAACCTTTACTTATAATACATTGATGATGAGCGATGAGTGGTAATGACAGAGATTACTTATTGACACCTCATGTGCTAAATGCTTTCTATGCATACATCTCTATTCTTGACAATGTCTTACTAGTTACTGTAGTGTTCTTCATTTTTCAAAGATAATCAGATTAGGTAAGGCCAGATTACTTCTCCAGATTTATTTATCAAGGAATTTGAGGAAGTATGAATAAAACACAGGTCTTTCTAACTGAAATGTTTAAATTTGTTCCACCACAATATAGTTATATTTTGAAGGATCTTATACACATCTATGAACCAACAGTATGCTATGAAAATTATACTAAGAAATGCCTAAAAGATATAGATTTGGTTTATGTACCCAAGACATTAATGATTTTTAAGGAAAGAGTAATCGTAAATAAGAAACTATTTGATACCATAACACATATTGCATTTATGCAACTATTGTAAATGTATATATAATATGCATTATTATACTTATTAAGCAACCATTTATCATATATAGTTCTGTATTCTGTTACATATAATATAAAAATAAACTTTGTCTTTACATTGTAGTTGTGGAGATGGTTTAATTTTCCTAAATTACTGAAAATGAAAGAACAGTATCATTTATAGATAAAAGAAAGAAAGTGAACGGAGAAAATGAGACAAGGAGTAAATAGCCTGATGGGGAAACAAGAGAAACAAAACACCATTTCCCAAAAAACAAGTACAGAAAAAATGTTTCAGAAAGGAGAGAGTGACCAAATCTATTGAATGCCTTGAGAGAGGGTACATAAGATTGTCAGCTGGTTTTAAGATTTGACAAGTGGCCATTGCTGATTTTGACTAGTTTCAATAAAGTAGTAAAGTCAGAAATCAAGCTAGAATTAACAATGAATGGAATTTGAGAAAGTGGAACAGCCTAGGTAGAAAATCTGTCAAGAATGTTTGTTTTATGTTGAAGAGAAACAAAGAAATGTGGCAGTAAGTGAGAGAGAGGGTATGGCTTCAACAAAGGGCTGCTGAGTTTTCTTGTTGGAGTTGAGTATTTTTTCTCACTTTAGGAGAAAAAAAATACTAAAACAATGTTTCTCAATATTGTTATTCTATTAATTGACACCTACCATGGAATGTTCTAAGCCCTTTTAAAATGCTGGCTCATGCATCCAACCGTAGTTTACTGAATCAGTGGGAATAGAGACTCAGAAATTTTTATTTTTAACAAGCTCTTCTGAACAGAGACATGAACACTACAGTTTAAGAGATCCTCACTTCAAGAGTACAAAGACTGTTAGATTAAAATTGTCAAACATGGACATCGAACTGCATATTTTGTATATGAACATTACCCAAGAGCATCATCCTCATCAAATTACTCATACTGTATATCTGTATGTGAGTAGAAATACTGGTTAAATATGTGCTCCTATAAGGAACAAACACATAATTTTAACCTTAAGAATAGGTATGTGATATCTATGAGATAATAGATATTTTTAAATACTAAAAAGACACGTGATTTAAAAAGTTAAAAAAACAACAACATTGTTTAAAAGGCTCTGAATAGTGACATTTGTAATAGTGACAGGTTACCCAGAGAATTTATTAATACAGAGTTTTAACACGTAATTTTAGCCTTTCTGTTTTTTTAAGGAGAAAATGCCAAATTACAAATACCACAGGAGGACATTACCATGTTATCCGAGAGAACAAGTAGAGATTTAGTTTTAATTTTTCCAGCTGTAAACTCAAATAGCACATTTTTTCTATTCTAAAAAAACTTTATATAATGATTGTCATCTTGCATTATTAATACTGAGCACATGTCTTGATTTCCTTACAAGCTTCCTAACTCAATGAAATCAGGGGATGTGTTATACACTTGCATTTATATTTCACCTTCACTAGAGAACTGCTTTCAATTCTGCAAAGTTTAATAATTTGCAAGAGGTTGAATAAATGATTGAGGGCACATGTAGAAATATCTGTGACTCCCATACCTTGCTATGAGTGTACTTTTGGGTAGAAAGTGTATCTCCTTCCATTAAAGTACTCAACTCCAAAAGGACTTTTTCCCTTTTCCTTTTTATTTCCTATTATATTTCATGGCCCCTTTGATATTCCTTTGATTTGGCACAGATATTAGTTCATGGAGACTCAGAATGCAGTTCTCCCCTTCACAGCATTAATTTTTAAGTTTGTTTGGATTTGAAATGTGACTGTTGCTTCAATTCTGTCTTGCAGTCTGTACACAGACAGCATAACATATGCGCCGTAATGGAGTGTGTCGGGTTTGAAGAGCCAAGCCATTAGGCAGTGCATTAAGCAAAGCCTCTCCAGCTAGTGCACTGAGCATGACTAGATCTTAGAGAGGCCAGACCTATACAAACAGAGCCCTTGAGATGCATTTTCTTGCACTCTCTTTGTATTCTCTGATGTTTGCAGATGCTATGTGAGTCTTTTGATTGATTCCATTTGGTTGGTTCAATGAGCACACCCAATGGGCTTTGTTCCCTGTGAGTTGAGATAGCACAGAACAATAATAAAATGTTTCCACCTGCACATAAAGATCTTATCATATGTCACAGCCAGCTTTATCACATTCAACACTGATGGATTTCCTGAAAATTGTTAACTATTAACAAAATGTTCGTGTAAGTCCTCTACAAAGTTCATAAACATCAAATGTCCACTGTCAAATATCTATAATCTTTTCCCACAAAAAATAATCAGTTTTATATCTTGCATGGAATTATCTAAGTGCATCAAATATAAGTACTTTTGATGAACAATTATCTGAACAATTGCCTCATTTCTGCATGTTATTTTTATGCTGAATGGCCCATAAGGTATGACACATTTCTGAAGACTGCCAAGCTAAGTCTAACTTTTAAAATTTCCATATAGATTTAAACAATTTACACATTAATTTGTATGCTTATTTCCTTATTCCTAGAAAAGATATCACTATAATTTAAATTATAAGTGGAGTAAAACATAATTCTATTTCATCAATTATATTTACTTAAAATCTTTCTCCTTTACTACTAAACTATTTCCCAGTTATATTAGCTTTTAATTATTTTACTCCTTTATCAAAAATAATTTCTTTAAGATTTGGCTTTTTTTTGGCTCTTGTCGAGATTTTTTTTTTCCTAAAGTCTGTTCATTGTTTTCCTCAATCAAGTTTCCAATAACTTATTATTAGAATATCCCCAACCATTATTATAATTATTTTCTTTCTGTAAAGATTTACATCAGCATTGTTCTAATTTATAGAGATGATATCATATGGTATTTATTGAAAAAGTTACCTATATACACTATACCTGTAGCAGATACTTCACCAAAGAAGAAATGAAATAAGTAAATAGATGTGTGCCAAACATACCAAATTACAGTGAGAAAATGTAAAGTAACTGGCTCACTATTTTGTGCTTACTAAACTAGCAAAACCATAAAATATTTATGGTTCTCAAACCTGATACTCTTGCTGGTGGAAATAAAAATGAAGATACAAACTTTTAGAAAACAATTTGATTAAACTTTTGAAAGTCTCGGGATTGTTCATACTGAGAATTACATCAATGACCTCAAGTAATGTAATATTCACATGCAAGGAGATGTTCATTTGAAGAGTAATTAAAAATAGCCACATTAGAAATGAAACTTAATAAAAGCCTCCCAAATGTCAAAAATCAGATGTGTGAAACATATTGAGAAGTAATACAGTGATTTTTTAAAAGAGATTGGGCTTGTATTTACTCTATATTTAAATGTTAACTTCAACACTTACAAAATTGAGATACTTAGGGCATATTCCTTAGAGCTCCTGCTCAGATGCAGCCACTAGACCCACCTATGCCTAGAATACCTAAAGACTTTCAAACTTCAAATTCCAGCAGAAATCTTTTAATTTAGTAATACAGAAGTTATTTTCTCCTCAGTGCTTCAGAGGTCATTTTAGTGAGATTCCAGCATGATGACTTAGATTCTCAAAAACCCAAGTTAGAAATCATATTGCCTGTCATTTGTCAGATTGTACTGAATTCTCCAGCTTCTTTCTTTCAGGCAAAAGTCATCTTGGTTGCTGGTCTGGTATGTGCAAAACAATATTTGCCATAATATGTATGTTCTACTGTCTATTCCAGATTATTTCCAAATAATTATTTAAATTTTAATCATTCATTTTTCTTCTTCTTATGTCATCAGGAAAATGATGAAAATATTCAGACAAAGACCCATGACACTTGGGGTTTCACCTTTAATCAAGTGAGTAGAGTTAAATACTAGTCGTCACATCAAATCATTCAGGACCAATATAATTGTTTTAGTTATTTTAAGATGAAGATAAAAGTTGCTTTTCTTTAAATGTTTTATCATTCCAAAAATATCCATTATGGCTATTATTAAGTTTTCTTTTTTATAGATGTAATATTATTTGAAAAACTATAGTCTAGTATACTTTAAAATACAATCAAAATTATATTTTTCTGAATACATAGTAGTCTACAAACTCAGTTATTGTAAACAGATAGTACATTAACTTATTTACTTAAAATCAGCTACCACTGAATAAAAACAAAAGCAAAAACAAAAACAAAACTCTTGTGTCTACACCCTTCACCATGTTACATTGTGGCCCCTTCTCACTCTGACTTACTGTGGCTAATGGATGTAGGAAATATAAAGTCAAGTTGTCTCAGTCATTTCAGTCCATCCCTGATCAAGTTGTTAGGTAGCTAATCAGACACGAGCAACAGGGGAACAAAGGAACAGGGGCCAAGTCTAGATATTGCCCAAAGAACACCCCTAAGGTAGTAGAATTCTGGGTACAACCATGAGCACTAGGCAGAGTTATATAGCAACCAGGTGTCAATCAAAATGACCTCATTTGCCAATCATCTAGGACTGACTTTGAAACCACCCATCATGGCCCAAATATAAAGCAGACATACCTGCATCTCAGCCCTTTTTGCCCTTCTGGGTTCTTTCTGCTTTGGTGGTCTTTTGTGACATTTTTGCCCTTTTATGCCCATTTTGGCCCCTTTGTGTTGGTTACAATGCTGGGACCATGTACCTCCACAGGGCATACTTTATCTTTCTCCATGTGCCTCTTTGGGGCATTCTTTGTCTTTCTAAAATATATTTTTAATAAAACTATTAAATCTCAATGACCTGTGATTCTTCACTGCATCATTTGAGGAAAAATTGAGGGAAAATGCTACCTACACACCTGCGCTTTCGTTATCCCTCTCACTCCCCCTATCGTTGGGGCAACACGCCAACTTGGATGGGCCCCAATGGTGACAAAATGACACAAAGTCCAGTGAATAACTTCACTAAGGACAGAAGACCTGCTTAGCCAAGCTCAGCCTAAATCATTAATTGACAGTACGCTAAATAAATGCTAACTATTAAAGTCAATGAATTTTGAGGCGATATATATTCAGGCTTAATGGCAATAGATAACTAATATAGAAAGAGATAGTATTTTTTTGCATGTATAAAATAAATAATTTTTCAAAAAACAACTACATTGGAAATAAAAGGAAAAGAATATCTTCTTTGCAAATTAATTAAGACTTGACATATCTCCTATTACAATGTCACTCATGGATTTAAAGTTAGTTACAAATAAATTATACCTGTATAAGTCTGTACTTTAAATACCACCACGTACATGATGATTTTATGTATATGTGCTATTATATATATATATAGATAGATTCAATACTCATTTTGTGTGTGTGTGTGTATATATATATGTATGTATTTATATTTCTTTGCATATTTGTATATTCTTTGTGAATTTGTCTACTCACTAAAATTTTTTCATAACCTCAAAATTGATGCTTGTGGTGCTTTCATGGTCATTCACAAATGTACAGAGTGGTAAAAAATCTGAATCCTTTAAAATGCATATTCCCAGCTAAGGTTGAATAAGGCATGGACATTCTGACTTCTTGTTTCAGCTCTCATACTGTAAACAATTGGTCTTATTTTGCATTTTGGTGTTTTTTGTTAGTAATTTTGCTTCTCGAAATGACTACCTAAGATAGTGCTTGTGTTTTCCAGTATTCTGAAACACAAGAAGGCTGTCATCTGCCTTACGGAAAAAAACATGTGAGTTAGATAAGCTCATTCAAGTGTGTAGCTCTAGTGCTATTGGTCAATGTTAATGAACTAACAACATGGAACATCCAGAAAAATAAAGACAAAATTTGCCAATTTTTATCTAAAGCTGCTCCAGAAAGTGCTGAAGTAACATGTGCAGTGAGTGATAAAGCTATGGAAAAGTTGGAAAAACAGCTAAATTTATGGATTTATAAACTGACACCTGATAAAAAATAAATAAAAAAGATTTTTGTGGGCAGCATCGTTGTGAGGCTAAAAGCTAAGAAACTTATACATTACCACAAGTCAGAAATGTTAAACTGTGTTCTCAGTTAATGCTGGCTGACTCTCACATTTCATAAGGTGATACAGCATGAAAAATAACTAAACTTGCAGGTGAGGTAGGTTCTGCAGATAAGAAAGCTGTGGAAGAATTTTTTAAATAATTGCTAAATGTTATGTAAGAAAGAGTTATGTGTAAGATCAGGTTTTCAAAGCTGATGAGACTGGTTCATTTTATAAGGATGTTGACAAGCAAGTTGATGAAGATGAACTACAAATTTAAACAAACATAATCAGTTGGGAAGAACTATAGGAGGAACTAGGGTTTATGGAAGTTCTTGCACTTTATATAATTGTGAGAACCCTACACATGAGAACCCTACAGGAAGAACTCTGTTTATAATAAAGCTCTATGATTCTAACTTCCCCTTCCATTAACTTCCTTTTCTCTTTTATAAATATACTCTACCTTGGCATGCAGGCCAGAGTATGCACACGGCAAGCCATGTCTGTATGCATTGGGTTGCAAACCATTCTTTTTCCTTAGTAAATCCTTTTTTGGTGATGAAACACCTAGTCGATAATATTTTTCAGTCAACAAGTCTATAGAACTCAAATAGCATTTCAGTTGATAAAAACATTGTGCTTGGAAAATCATAGGAAGCTAACCCCATATTTCTTATAGGAGCATTATCTTAATATTCGCCAATTCTGTGTTCACAGCAATCTTATAAAACATAATTATTATAGATAATGAAAATCAACTCTGTGCATGTATGTGTGTATGTGTCCACATATTAAAGGAAACAACAATTTTAAGTTAATTGTTTTACTTATATTCATCTTTTTTGCTATGAGCAGGTGTAGATTCTAACATCTTCATTACAGCTATTAGTCACGCCTAAGCCTTAAAGAAAAAAAAATATATGTATATTATAATATGTATATATACACACACACACATACAATGAACAAGTAAGAATTTTCTTATTTATATTATAATTATATCATTTTATTGACTTTAAAAAAATATGTGTGAAATAGGTTATATTAATGTGAGTTTCATTCCAAGATTATAAAAGGAACATTGGAAAAAGCAATTTGGGTCTGATAAGATTAGATAACATTAAGGTATCTTATTCATTTAGGAGAAGTAAGAAGCTCTCTAAATTATAAGTATTTTTAAAATATAATTCTAGTAAAACAAGTCAACCAGTTGAGAAAAAATATGAAATAAAAAATGATGGAGCAATTGTTAATTATTTGGGAATAAAATATTTAGATTACTAATGGATATCTTACATCAAAATAAGTTTCACATGAAATTGATGTATATATAAAATCTGATACAATGCAATAAAAAAAGATTTTTTAAAATATTTATTGAAAGGATAGAACTTCTAAATACCACAAAAACTTTAAAAGAAAACAGATTATATAAAAAAAAATAAAATTGTAGCAAAAATCATGATAATCAAAGCTAAAAGATAAAATGAGAAATGCTAACACTTTTCCTGATTAAGTTAAGAGAGACTAGGCAGAGAGTTCAGGACAAGTATCGACAAATCAGTAACAAATGTGTACTCCTATGATACTGGTAGAGTATATTGTCACAACTTTTCTGGAAAAACAGTTTGCTATGCACATTAAAAGCTCTTAAACTTTTTCATCTAGCAATTCCATACTTAGAGATATATCTCAAGTAAATAACTGAATAAGTCCATACTATACACACATACATATATATGTATATACATATCATACGCATAACATTCTTTACAACTTTATTTATTATAATGAATTATTAGAGGAAACCTAAATTTTAGCTATGGAGGAGTTACTGAGTAAAATTGTTAAAATTATTTTATTTTAAGAAAACTGTTGATAAGCTAAAATAAAAGATTAAAATCTTAGCTATTAATAATATAATGGAGAAGTATTACCTAAATAAAAGGGAGTTCGTTTGCCTGTGCACCTCAAAGCCAAATGAGATCAAACAGGATTTGCAGCAAAGAAAGTTAAGATTTATTTAAGAAAATGGTGTGAAGCTGTGAGACACAGGTGAGTTAGTGCTCAAACACCTGGCTCCCAATAGCCTCCAGAAATTAGGTTATATAGAGGAAAACTCATTAGTTATGGTAGCTAAGGGAGTTGGGGTCATGGGCTCCACTGATTGGTCAGGGCTTACGTACGAGCCAGTCGATCGTTATATCAGGTATTGATATCAATTCACGGCTTCATTCTGTCTGGTTCTGAGGGGATGCCAGTAGGGTCACTCCACCTTCATGGGTCTGGAACAGAAACACAACTGAGGTCAAGATGTTATCCTTAGTTTGATCAAAACTCTGTTCCTGTGGTTAACATACCTCTTTGTTCCTAAGACTGATGCTGACCCAAGGGCTTAATAATTAAGAGAGTGGTGGTAGGGTATGTGCAAAGGTGGAAGGATAAGAAAAGAAAGGAAGTAAGTGAGTACAAGGCCAGTTTGAATTAAGGAGAAAGAGAAGAGAAAAAGTCATTTTAAAGAAGTGAAGATTTGTGCAGTTATAGTAAGAAAAAGATAAAAAGAAAAAGCAGTCATCTGGAGACTAGATAGACATTTGAATAAGTACTGAGTTTTTATTTATAGTTATAATAGAAATTGACAAGAGAACTGTAGGGAATTATGTAAGGATAGTTGCCTAATTCAGAAAATAAAAAAAAATAAATTTCAGGAATTATGTAGATTAATCATAATTTAATTTATGATCCTTCTATGGTTAGACATGTGAATGTTGTTTTCAACTTTATATGTAATTGATGAGGCTTATTCAGTAAATATTGGTCTGCATTTTTATTTTAATTAGAATATATTTCTAGAAATGAATAATCAGGTCAAAGTATAATGATTTTTTAAAGGCTTTTGAAAACTACAAAGCAATTATTTTTGCAAGAAGTATATATCAAAATGCTCTTCTAAGGAGAGTGTGCAATACAATCTATCTTCATTATCACTGAGTATTAAGATTTTTATAAGTGGCACATATTTAGTACTCAAAACAGATTAAATTTTGCTCTAAATTTTCAAAATAAAAAAGAAATAATTCCTCTTTTCCTCCTCTCCTTTTATTTCTATTTTTGAGGTAACAAAGTGAAATCTGGGGAGCAACTAAGATACAGAGAAAATAAGTTTCAAAGTATGTAGTTTTGATGACAGGCTTTATTTTTATTCTGCGATTGCTGGGGCTCAATGATACTCTGCTGAATCTTACATTTTTCTTTATAGAACTGAAAACTAAGATGTATCAGATGGACTATAAGTGCAGTTTTATGAAGGAAAGAAACTATATAAAATTGACACTTTTATTCTCAACATATCTGTTATTGGTGTTATTTTTAGTCATAAATCTGCTCTACACAAGAACAAGTTGTTTTTGCTGCTGCAGGAACTGAAGAGTCAATGTAGTTACAGGAGAGTGAGTTGAATTCTATACTTCCTTGCACATCATGAACTAAATTGCCAATGAAGTAGTTCCTAAGAAGCTTTATTATTAGTCTCTGTGTGAGAAGGAGAAAAAGCAGCTTAATTTTTAAGGTCCCAGACTGACTCTGTAGCCCTGGAAGTTATTGAAATCACCTTATATATATATATATAAATGTAAGGCATTACTGTAAAATTCATTGAAAAAGAATAAATACAGAACCTCACAATCATATTTTTACTGAAATACTGTCTTGACTTTAACTGCACTTGGAGAAATACCTTTTTTTCCTCCTTTCACACTGATATTCTCTGTGTTTCCTAGGGTGCTTCCTTCAGTTCATTTTTGGGAGTGTTGAATACTAATGGCAGGTAATACGTGTTGAATTCCAAGCACTTTATTTTTCTAAGTAATAGATTTGTGTATTCTGTACCCATCCATTATATATATCTATTTTTAAGTAAAATTGGGTACTTGAATTTTTCTTCTATCCATTAGAAATGGCAATGAATTTACTTATTCAATTGCAGTCACCTAAGGCTGGCTCTTTATTTTTATGAAAATACTTTGTTTTTAAAGTTCAGAAGTACTTTGAATACTTCTCCTTAATTTATAAAAAAAAACAGAACTGTGACATATTTTTAACATATTTTTGTTATTCTGTTCTATTAAAAAAATGCCAATTAATATTTCGAGAAAAAAAGATTCTTAGTGATATATTTTATGAGTTCTCATCATAAATTTAAAGTACTTGTTAAAAAAAATGAGTCATATTCTGAGCTACATGTTGAAAATCAACATGAAACCAATTCTTATTTTCTTGATCATCGTTATTTCTAAGTGTTGTCTTTAAGACAGGTATACTTCATTTCATTTTATTGTGAAAATTTCAATGTGTCTAATGCTTAAAAAACAAAGTGGGGAAAAGAACATACAGAAAATGTTATAGTTGTAAAAAATTACAATAACATACTATAAACAATGACTTTTAACTTAATCTCCGCAAGAATATGATAACAAAACTTCTGTAGAGCTAAATGCAAGGCAACCTTGGATTTGCAGAACTTGAGCTTTGACAAAATAGTATATGTGACTGTCCTTATGCTGTGCACTACAGGGGAGCCCAGCCATGTCCAGGTCCAAAATCTACTAAGTGCCAAATGTTCATGACAAAAGATCTTAGTCTTTTGAATAAGTCCTTGATTTACCATTCCAGCCCCTTCCTCTCCCCCTCCCTCAGTATGTCTTGTGTGTAATTCCAGGAAGCTACTTGCCATTCCTAAGACACACAATGCATTTTTATACCACCATGCTCCAACTGGCACAAGAGTTAGCCATGAGGAATTTCCCTAGCACCAGTAAAAGAAGGAAATAAAATTACCTTAGAAATTATAAACTATAAAATTACCATGTAAAAAAAAAAAAAAACGATTTAAAGAGACTGCAAGCCTCCAGGGCTAGTAAGATTTAACTCTAAAGGATTGAATATATTAACATATTTAAAGAAAGAATATAGGAATTCAGAGGCACTGACAATCTGAGTCTGGGATTGGGAAGGAGTACGGATGAGTTTAGAAAGTAGAAGAAAAGACCAGAAAAGGGAGATAATTATTTAGAACATCTATTGAACAAAAAATTTACTACATAAACCACATGTATGGGTGTATATATGTGTATACACTAATAAACACACACGTACATATGTATCAATCTATCTGTTCATTCGTCTATCATCTATCTGTCCATCCTTGTATGCATACATTCACATAAGATTGCTAAATATCCTCTCAAATTTAGACCATCGGCCATTTTGAGATGGATGAAATACAGCCAGGGAAGTTCATTTTATGGATTTAGACACTGATGAATTCATCAAGGAACTTGCATGCCTACTATTCCAGTATGTGTTACTTCAAAATCTCTCGTGGATGGAGAAGGGGCCTGCATGAAGAGCCTCACAACTCAGAGACCAAAAATAACACCATAAGAATTTCTAATTAAAGGTGGGTCATGGCCAGCAGCCACATCGCTGGCTTGTAGCTTCCTTGACAAAGGTTAATCTTTGCCTTGAGTGAGTCTGTTTATTGTCTTTTTGTATCTAAGATAACATACCCATCAAATGTCAGAGTAATCTTCTCCAGACTCTTCGAGGTACAACCTGACAATAGAGCAGGAGACTACAGAGCCCCTCATTGTTCTCTTGTTTCCCAAATACCATCTCCATGCTCTGTAATTGTTGATTATTAACTATTTGTACTAACCAATGATGTATCTCTCTGTTTTACTTTTTATCCAATCTCAGAGATTTCCTTGCTTTGCTTTCTCCTGCCTCCCTAATCTATCATCAGTGGATTTAGTGTAACCCTTTTACATGTCTTCTTTGATTCAAATGTATAAAATAAGTTGTAAAACTACTATTCTTCAGAGCATTTTCTCAATTCGTTGAGATTTTGTTACCTAGCAATTGTCATCAGTTTGGCTAAAATAAACTCTAAGTAATAGATTTGTGTATTCTGTACCCATCCATTATATTGTAAGAATTTTTCTTAATCTGGATGCTCTTTCCCTGACACTCTATAGGTGAGACAGCATAAGGACTTAAGCCTCAGCTAAAGGAATGCCAGCTGGCCAGGAGGAACACTGGAGAAGCTGACCATAAGAATACCACAGCCCCATAACTCCCTATGTGAAAGTACAGAAGTAGAAGTATCTCTCTACTAACCACGTACTTCCTTAACAGATGTGGAAAGCACTGTTCCACATGCTCCATTGATCAAGGTTTGACTGCTACACAACCTTCCTGGGGTGGCAATAATGAGCAGTGCGCCATCTTGCCCCTTCTGTGCAGGTGTGCAAACATAGTTACCAGGTAACACTACTGGAAAAGTAACCCACCAGTTTCAAACAGCCCACCTTTTCTCACAAGCCTACTTCATTCCCAATTTATAAAAGCAGCCAAACAAAGGCAGCCAATTCAGAGGAACTTCCTTTCCTCTGTACTGCCTTCCTTGTGCTCGAGCATAAGCTTAATAAAATTTGCCTGGAAATTCTTTTAGAGTTTCTTCTAGATTTTTATTTCAGAGAACTCAAGAACTCCAATGCCAGTAACATAGGTATTAATCCTTTTCTTGATTTCCCTTTCCACATATCCTCATCTGTAATCTCAAATTTCACAAGTCTGGGCAAAAATGTTACCTTTTTATGAAAACGTTTTGATCCATTAAGTTTTAATTCATTTCCTTAAAATTTCATGTATTTATCATTAATCCTATTGCAATGTTATAATTTATGATTTATATGTGTGTCTCCCCCACCAGAATGTGGTTTGCATTTCTGTTGTGAAACACACTGACAAACACATTTTAGGTAATAAATATTGGTTGCATGCCCATTGTTGAATGAATGAATGAATGGATAATAAGTGAATGCATTAGGAATAGTTCTTAATACTTGCAATGTCATTTCATTTACCTATATTAATCTTGCCAAGATATTTTAATCTACATATACTCATGGTAACATCATTTGGGATCAACTCAAAATTACTCTTTTTAACATATATTTTATTCCATATTAATATACTTCTTAAATTACATTTATATGTGCTCCAGTTTTACCTATCATTGGGAAGATGAGAATCATCAATTCTTGGCATTTAAATTGAGAACTTTTTTGAAGAATAGAATCACTTCCTATACCTGTTTATATATGCAGTACTACCTACCAATAACTGAGGTATGTTGTTTTCCAGAGTAGTTGTGTATCTTGGAGTGAATCATTTTATTAAATATACCACAAATCATGGAAATATTTTATGGAGGTTTCAATGAGGCTAACATCTCCGGTAGTAATTTATTTATGGAAAAAATTAGGTAAATATTTGCAATTTAAACAGCCAAATTTTTGTAATAAAGAGATTGTATTATACATAGCAATTATACAAGTTGTAAATATGACTATGAGAAAGATTACTTGTACTGATTGGCAAGATTATATACCATAGTTATAGAGAAATTGTGGTATGAAGCATGGACCCCATGCGCAATCATGAAATCCATATCTTCAGCTAGGTTAGACCATGTAGATTTCAATTTGTTTTTACACCTGGTTAAATGTTATTTTTATATTTTTTTAAATGCCTGATTTAAAAGCTTTACAGCAATTTGGCCCCTAAATAGCACTGTTATTACAACATTGTGATGAGATAAGATTAAATGAATCAGAAATGATACATTAATTCTATATTACGATATGCACAGGTTTAAATATTAGGAGAGTGAATGTCCTGGTCTGTAATCAAGGATTTCCTGTTTCCAAACATTTAAAAAATAAATGTTTTTTGCCAGGGGGGCGGGAAATGTTGCTGAGCTCACCAATCTCTATTCATTAAAATATTCTATGCAGGGTACAAAGCTAGTCTTAAACTTTACCAGTTAATATGCCCACAGGGCATTGAATAGTACTTACCAGAGCCAGCCAATGGCTATATTGAAAAACGAAAGAATTTTTATTTCAGTGAAACCTAGCACAATATCCCAAACACTCAGCTAATGGCAGCCCACAGTTTCCACTTTTTAATTTCCTTTGTCCAGCTCTATCCTATGCCTGAATTTCTAGGTCTGTGACACAAGTAGTTACTATTTAAGCTTGCTCCTTAAAATTGTTTGTTGGTTCTTATGATAAAAACTAAAATTATATATCATTTAAAATATAGAAAATTGCATCATTTTTACTTTTAGGTGATATGATTATTATTTATACAGGGTTTTTCTAGTGCTAGCGTACTAAATTGATATAAGATAACAATTTCAATTTTGAGCAGTTAGATTTTGGAGAATGAAGTTCCATAGGACCTTTTGCCAGAGTTGCTCTCAGTTCTTCTTTCTGTGGCTGTTTCACAGGCTAACATAGTAAATGCTTTTTTTTCTTTTTTCCCCATGCAAAAGCTTCTGAAAAAAAATTTTGAGATTATCTTTGAAATGCATTTTTCCATGCATTAATCAATATTACTAAAACAAATGTATAAAATTGTATTGAAATAAAAATAATAACTTAAATTATATGATTTTAATAAGTGCTTAATGTGTATCATGCTTTAATTACATTATGATTAATTAATATTACTAGAGTTAAAATTAAATGTCTGTTTTGGAAATCTGCCAGTTTTTAAAAGTCCATCTCATCCTTTTCTGCTTGGGGGATTACTCTTTCCCATCCTGCATCATTCTGAGGACAGCCATTTAACTGGACCTTGCCCACCCTGCAGGTGGGTGTATAGCTCAGGGTAACTAAAGTAAACCATCTTTCCAGTAAAGCTAATTAGTTCAGGGGCAGTTAAAGCCGATCCATTTGAGGTTCTTTTGAGATTCTGTTAACCTCCACTCTTCTCCCTCCCTGGCCCCAGATCTGTTCTATGTGAGGATGGAGACCAGTCTGAAAATAAAATTAGCAAGACTTGAAAGCTGAAAAAGGTAAATAGTCAATTCTGTCACAGAAAAGGTAGATAATATGATGCCTATTGTATCATAAGACTCACATAATGAATGCACCTTTCATGACCATAACTTCAGGGGACTGGGCAGAAAAATTTTAAGACATTAAAGTTTGTTGACTACTAATTCCAGCCTTTGGTAAGATCCTAAAAGAAAATGAACTTTAGCCTACAGAGGCCATTTGAAATAAGAGAAGAAAGAGAATAGTGCTAAGCTTCCAGAAACATTTTCTACTGATGGTCAGCAAGCGATACATCTAAAAATCATAATAATGTGCCTTGTGGTTTAGGAAAAATATGTCAAATTCCTTGTCCCATGCAGAGACATGGAGGCCACAATCAAAAGAGACATATGATTTCAGTGCAAGAGGAGACAGAAAAAAGAAGAAAGCCTGATCCCACTGATCTTCTGAGCACTTCTTGCTCGACAAAGGCTAAAATTGCACTGGAAAAAAAAAAAAAAAAAGTAAAGTCTGGTAGTTTAATCTAGCATCCTTGCCATATCCTTGTTTTAGGGGCAGAGGCCAGGATGGAAGCAGATGAATCAGGATAGACTGACTGATGAATTCTGTAGCTAAGTAACACAATTTGCAAGGCACAGTGCTTACACCATGTGTCATGAATGGAGAAAATCTCCAGCTTTGCCAGTTGGCCCTTTGAGTCAATCTGCAGTGAAAGAAGGTTGTAAGGAAATTCTTTCTCTGTCATATAAGCCTAGCAAATAGTTGTCTACTCAACAAAGTAATCTTCCAAGCTCCATGTTCTTCTTAGATATAACTGCGAAAGACTGAATAAGGAGTGTGCTCTCAGAGGTCAGACTTTAGAACAATAAGTTGACTGACCAAGGAACTCATTCCACTATGAAGGCAAAAATTCTTGTTCTATCTGTCAACCTAGTCAACTCAGCAATGTGTCCACAGTATCCTTTTTCCCAATGGCATATTTGTTGTTTATAATTGCGCTATTTAATACATTTTTGTTTTTCTTACTCAGTATGCATTTTATAAGATTAAATTTCTCATTTAGGTGTAGGTAGCTAACTTTGTGAGGAATTATATTTGGTTGGAAAGAACATCATTTACTCAGAACAAGGACAATACTTCTTTTCTCTTTTTGAAGTAAAGACTATCAAACCACCTGTTTTGGACTATCATCTCACTTGCATGAAAGTTGCAAATAAAACTTATATGCATTTTCAGAATATGATCTGCATGCCTCTCAATAAAGCCATATAGGACCCTCACAGTCAAATGCATCCTGATTCAATAGTATCTTACTTATTTGTCCTGAATTAGTGTATTTTCACACTGATTTATTTTATGTTTTGTTTCCAAACCATCTTGGACCAATACTTTTGTTAAATATAAGAAAAAAATAGGACAAATAAAATTTAAAACCATAAAATAAGCCTAATTTGTTATAAGATTTAACAGACATAAATACTCTGTCAAACTATTATAAAAATTAATAAGTACTCAATTTCTGTACATATGTTATTGCAGAAGAATAACAGTTCACATGTTAAATTATACTGGTTTATGTTATTGGAGTTCACTACCTCATAAGACTGTCTGTACTCAGCTTGAGATTCACGGTGGCAGGCAGATTGACTGCCACACAGTGAACCTCTAATAAATGTTTGGTTAATTTCTAATAAGTAAATGAATGAATTTATAAGGGATCTTATTAAATTAATATGTTAGAAATTCCTAATTGCCTGTTCTGATATCTGATTTCCTTATTTTAATGAGACCCCCTATATTTAATTTATTTTAATTAGAGAATTTTCAGCATCATGATATGAAAAGCCCCAAATATCAGAGATTGGACAATATAAACCCCTAATTTTTCCAGTAACAGAATTCAGAGATAGCAGCCCGGGTCTGCTATGGTCTCTCCATGGTCACCAGGGACCTCAATCATGTTAGCCCCCTATTCTGCCACATTTACCATATTATTCTTATCATCTTCATCCAGAAATTGCTTGGGAAACTTAACCATTATTTCCACATTCCAAAAAGCAGACTGGAAGAAAGACTTAAGAATGGAGTTTGCACTCTTTCTCTGGAAACTTTCTTGAAGTTCTGCAATACGCTGGCCCTACCTCTTTTAAGGAACTTAGTCACATGGTTACACAAATGTCCAAGAGAGGCAATGATAAAAGTCATCCTTTAACTGTATAGCAATGTGCTCAGCTAAAATTAAAGGTTTCTGTTAAAAGGTATTTTCATAAATATCATAATACCAGTCTTCTCTCCAGGATCATGGTGTCCTGTAAAAGAATCACAGGTGAAAATGAAAAAGTTAAGAAAGTGGGGGCTACATTGAGGTTCTCTTCTCGGCTCTGAGTGATTTTATACATGTCATATTGTTTCCCTTGCCTCTCATTCTTTAATTTCAAATTAAATTTGAATTGCAAAATTTCTATGAAAATAGCATCAGTCAATCTCTTATTTCCATTAGTACCTTACAAATAATCACAGCTATTATTTCTCTATTTTAATTTACAAGCACTTTCATTCACTTAATCTCACTTATTCCTCAAATGAATCAAGTATTTTCATTTTTCATTGTTAAAGTGAAAATTCAGTAACTTATCCAAGGGCAAGCATCTAGAAAGAAATAGAATCAGGATTGCACTCCTTTTACTATGGTGATTCCATGAAATTGAGCTTTACATTTATAGAAAATTAATATTAATAAATTTATCTTAAACATGCACTCGATTTTGAATGCCTGATTATAGTCTAATAGTTCAACATATTTTTATTTGAATTTTCTACAGGTAAATAGAATATAGATATTTAATATGAGTCTTTGACCATGTTCAAGGTTTAAAGGTGTCAAGGAACAAATAAGTATTAATATCCTTTAATAAATTTTTTTTCAAAATGTTCATTTATACTTATTTTATGGTCTCTAGATGTACATTTCATAGACTTAGGTTTACAGTCAAAATTTTTTATTGCATTTTGTGAAAAAGGAGTGTTACCGTCTATTGCAGTAAATGTTGGCTACAGAGAGTTAAAGATGCTTTTATGATGTGACTTTTGCTGTTTTAATGTATATTATAATTTTTATATTTACATAAAGCAATGCTTTGTGACACTCACTGTAACATTACTTTTTAAGTACAAATAATATTTTTCATAGGTTATCTGGAAAAGAAAGGGGTGGACTTTAAATAATTACGATTTGATTTTCATCCAGTTTATGTTAACTAAATAATGGATTCATTTCACATTGGAATTTATGTTCTCCATTTGTTCTACTGAAATTGTTAGTCTAATGAATCTCAGGCTATCATGTGAGGTTTAGCCTAAACAACATTCACACACAGTTTGCATGTGAGAAATTAAACACTGAGTGATTATCTCTACTTCATAAAATCTGCCTGAATTTTAACTTTAAAATTTCTCGGATATATCTGTCTACCACCTTCTACCTTCCTAAGAATTGCAGGTGATCATGCTAGCTACAGTGAATTCATTTGGGAACTTTCTAAGTCTTTACGTTAGACTCTTCCAGAAATCCCCATGGGTGTGAAATCTGCAGTTGGTATTCAGAGAACAAAATGAGCACAGGTGGTTTTACTCTTCAGCATGTAGGGTTTTCTTAATTTCACCTCCCATTCCCTGCTCCCATTCCATTTCTTCAGAGATGACTCTCCTGGCTTCTGTGGAAGTATCAACATCAGCCTGCGTAGGGTCCCATGAAGATCTAACAGTCCCTTATAGAGACTTTTGGCAAACCACCCTCTCTTGCTGCCACTTCTAGAGTAACAAGTGCTTTTATCTTTCTGACTTCTTTGTGGGTTTTTAGATCTTGGTTTCTTCCTCTTGCTATATCAGTCATCTGGCCTCTGCGTGTTCTCTGCCTATACTGTGAGTTACATTAAAAATATATTTTCCTAAAGATGAAAACTGTAAATTGATTATCATTCTATTTACAATTTATGAGATATTTGCAAGAGACTAAGGAGTCAGAAAATTTATTATAGTACCAACTTGCATTGAAAGTTAGCTTCTTAATTTTTAACATGAAGATAATGCCTGCCTCAAAGAATTGCTGTGAAGACTGGGTGGAAAAAGAAGTTTAAAGCTTCTTAAACTTTTCAAATTTGAGAATTTGTTGAGATTTGGTTTATTTGCATGTATTCTAATAATGATTTTACTGGATAAAATTTCATGTGCGTGTAAGAGCAACTTTTAGCTCAGAGGAGATGTGATAAATTTATTTTTTCCTTTAATTTGGTTGATATTTTTACATAGAAGTACAATTATAACTGTATAATTTCATGGTCTATATTTTAATTATCAATGTTAAATAGAATGCATTTATGTTTAAATTCTGCAAGCAGAATCAATAATCAATCACAACTTTTACTGCTGGTTTGAATTAGCCTTCAAACAAACGAAGGAAAAGAATATCTAAATAATGGGAATATTTTAAAGCTTTCAGAAAATTAATGCTATTTAAGGACATCTCACTGTTTACTTCATACTTAATTATATTTAAGGCTACACAGGAAGAATCGAAGTCTAGTTTATTAAAAAGAAGAAAGAGAAAATACTTCCTAAGCCATTAAATATCCACAATTTATTAAAGTAAATATTTAAGATGTTTGAACTTGGCATTCTCCGTAAGAGACTGAGATATTTCAACTTTAATATCTAGAGGCTATCAGAAATTAGCTCCACTGTTATGACAACTTAAACTAATTAGAGCAGATAACAGTGCTTCATTTTTTATATTTTTCCCTTCACAACTAATGATCAGAATTTCTGTACGTTAACTATAGCAGTGAGTTTAATGTCCATTACAGACGTTCAAGAACAAAATAATTCCTAAATCAGCCCATATTACTGAAACAGAGATGTGTAAGTCATCTTATGTGGTAAGCAAAAAGCTAAATGAAGTGATTCAGAGGGGAGAGTGGAAGCAAAAAGAAGTTACAGCTAATGGGAAAATAAACAGTAATAGTAGGCAAGTAGATTAACATTAACTTCAAAATGACAGAAGGTAGCATAGAGTGAAGAAGAGAAAAAAGCAAATATGTACTGATGGAAGAGCTTTGGCTGTTTCTATTTGGTTTTTCTTTTCTAGTGCTTCCGTCCTCATACATTTGCACAACACACAACCACCCAAATTGGGGTAATCAGAGACATCACACTCTTCCATCTACCATTCTTGAATTCCATATTTTGGTCAGATGTTTCTCTTGGCGCTGTAGTAAGAGAGAAAATAAAGGCCAAGAGAAATGATGGATTCTGAGGTGAAGAACAAATAGAGTTTTGGTCCCTCAGCTTGTACCCAGGCTTTTCTCCTTGGGGGAACTTAATCTTAAACATATTATGGGATATAGTTTGGAATTTATACATAGCAAACATTTCCATTTCTAAACAGCTGCATTTGTGTGGGCACGCTTCTCAATCAATTTGATACACTATCCAGTTAGGTAGAGAATGCACAATTTACTCCAGAGGGAAAATAACATTTTCAAGTGGTTCTCTGGTTTTAATATTTTAAAATGGAATCAGTGGATTAAGTTAAAGCTGCCACCAAAATGCTGTGGGTGTAGCACTATCCTGTGGCTAAATAATGTTACCAGTTTTTATATAGAAGTAGTTTTGATGCTTCCATGTAGAAACAGATTTAAATATCTTAAAGATATGTGAGATTTCATGAAAATCTTCATCAGGTAAAACACAGATTAATCAAATTAGATTAGTTTAAACCACTTATGACTCACTTATCAGTGAAATGATTTACAAGGTATGTAAAGAAATATTTAATAAAACCAAAAGGTATTCATTATTACTCTAACAAAATTATTTAACAAACGTGACTGAATTCCTGGTAATTGAGCACAGTCACATAGAGATCTTATTAGAAGATATGGAAATAAGTTACCAGCTGTTTAAAGAATACACACAACTAAAAGTTTCTAACTCTGACCAATATATTGCAAACCTTATGTGTAATTTTAAAATAGCTTCCTTCAAATTCTGCTCTGAATTTCACTCTTATGACACATTTCATTTTGGATGCTCAGTTTTCATGAGAACTACTAGATCTGTATTCAGGTTCCATTAAATTTACTGTTGGAAAAGGAGATTTATATACCCCAGTTATTCCAAACGTACTTAAAAATTTCCAGGTAACTAAATTGACTATTAGAATTTATATTTAAATTTTTATTACTTAAATAAAATTAAAAATTTAATTGTTTATTTATAATAGCCATATTTAAAATTCTGAACATTGTGATTAATGGCCACCATACTGGACAGAAGATCAACTAATATAACTATTTCAAAATCTATTTGTAAAACCAGAAGTAGAAACATCACTGAGGACTATCCAATAAGTTTCCAAAATTAATGTTTTCTAATTAATTTTAAGGCTAAATAAATCAGTACACACATGAATTTGGACATTATTAGTTGGGTAGTGTCATATGCGACACTACTAGTCTATAATCAGTGATGGGAGGAATATGTTTAAACTGCAGGTATTTAGATCAATAGAGAAAATATGCACAAAAGTAAGTCGAAAAAGCATTTTTTGGTATTAATGAAGAAGTAAATCTCAGTAAAGCAAGAGAGGAAGTAATTCTAACATTAACTGAGATCATGTAAGAAAAAAGCACACTTTAGATTTTTGAAAACAGATAAATAAAAGCATAAGCCATGAAAAAAATGATCTTATTGGTAATATGTTAATTTTTTTTTTTTTTTTTTTTTTTTTTTTTTTTTTGGCGAGGCAACCTTTGGTTGTCTTCACAGATTGCAAGGACCTTGTCAATTTACAATCCCTTATTTTTTTTATTTTTTATGCCTACAGCACCTGATCTTCCTAGGTGGTCTCCCATCCAAGTACTAACCAGGCCCGACTCTGCTTAGCTTCTGAGATCAGAAGGGATCGGGCTTGTTCAGGGTGGCATGGCCTAGACTAAATTTGAATTAATTATTCAAAATTAAAAGCCATCATAAGTTGCACTTTCCCATTTCAATGTAAATTTTAAATCTGTTAAATATGTAAGGATTTAAGTACCTTTTGTTTAATCACAAATATTTCAACCATTTCAAATAATAACATATAACACAATACACATAACATTTAATCAAATGATATAAGATATTCCAACTGATATAAGTATTCTACTGGTATGAATTACATCATTATGATATATAAAGTTTTGAGGACTTGTTAAATAAGAAAAAATAGATTGTCATTTGTTTTAAGGGTATTCTAGACAGAGTGTGAACCAATTCATTTCCTGTTAGGACTGTTGAAAAGTGTTTATCATAATAATGCGACAATACAACCTGATATGTGGAGGAAAATAATATATAGTGCATTGTAAAATATTTTCTTTTATCAATTTAGAACGAACATTCCAAGCTCTGAACAATATTTCCTTTATGTATTCAAAATATTATCTTTCCACTCTTCAGTCATAGTAGATTCATTTTTAATGAAAATGTGAATAAAAGGTATAAATAAAATGATTTAATTCAATGTTACACTACAAATTTTATTTTCTTGAACTGGAGTAAAGAAAAATGTGAAAAACTTGCTCATGGAAAATTTGATCACAGTCTTCTCTCTTATTTACTCCTCTATTAAACAAATATCGAATGCTTACAATAGGCACAAATTGGAGCGACTATTCAGCTTCCAACGATTTCTCCAAAGACTCTAACAGTACTATTTTCCTTTATAGCAGTCATGACTGATTGTTGCCAAGACAGAAAACATAACCCAAACTATAACTGAAACTTCAAACATACACACCGAATGTGCTTGGTTTTATTCTAGTTTCCAGTTTCCTTGAGGTTTAGTTGTTTAGCTCTTCAAATTTTATGAGCCTCAGCAGTGCCCATCCAGTATAATTTACAAGCACAAGTTTTCTCATGTTAGAATTTGTTTCTGTTGCTTGTAATTAAATATATATCATTCAGTATATGCTAGGCAATGGATATGTAAAATTAAAAAAAAAATGAGTAAGAGTCACTAGCATCAAGGAGCATGCAATTTAGTGGAGACAAATAAATCATCAGTTGCAAAAACATGAGATAATTAATTGCTAAGGCAAAGATAAATCTTGGGTTCCATGGAAGACATCTGACAGACTTTTAACGTAGTCTCATTTGACAGGGTACAGGGTGTAGGAAAACTAAATTTCTCTCCTTTACTTCATTTCTCACGTCATTAAACAGGAAAAAATTGACCTGGAATGATCCTCCATTTTAAATTGCACATCTAGTCTTCTCACCAACCTTGGATGTCTCTACCGTCACGAAGTTACACTGAGGGAGCCAAAGCTTGCTCAGTAGCATGTGGATCACAGAAGAGTACTTTTCGACCCTAACAGTGCCAGATACCCCCTATGAATAATAAAAGTTACTTTGTAATGGTTCACTTAATATCCATAAAAAAATTATAGATAATATAATTTACCTTTTAAGAAATTTTTTTAAAAAAATCAAATGTTTTGTGATATAAAGGAGGAAATAGATCATTATTTTGAGTACAATAATATAAATTTTGATATGAATATGTTTAAATATAACTGCTCTAGGATATAATAAATAGATGTTTACAAGTCTATGTAAAATCAAAGTGAATATGGCAGCTAAAATACAGAATTATACACATGTATTTTAATAGCAACTCAAATATGATAAATAGCTTTGATGTGATTTTCCAAAGTGGTGACAATGCATAGTAAAGGATCCAAATAAAGCAAAGTAAAATATTTCTTCAATTTATATAGTAGTTACATTCCTGAAAAACAAAGTGTTTATTAAAATCATGCAAAAAAGACTTTGTTTTTTCTGTGAAATAGTGTTAGTTTCTTGGCTCAAATGATTTAAACAGATTTTTAGCCAACATAAATATCTAATAGGACTTTAGAAAAGTAGGAAGGACACAGGACAATTATATAGGCTGAACTGCCCCATGTATTATGGAATATCTAGTATTCCTTGACTATACCCAGTAAACCACAGGAAATCTCAAACACCAAAGCTATTGCAACAAACAAAATCATCTCCTCTAATTTTCACAATGATCTTTAGGGAACATTGCCAACTCTATTGAGAACCAAAAAGAATTTACAGAGTGTTTAGTTGGTAAACTATTTTATGAAAGTATTCCCTTCATCCCTAATCATTTTTTTTTTTCATTCTGGATTATACAGAAAGAAATCAAAGAAAGTTAATTCATAGGAAGTAAGGATAACATAAAAGAATAGAGCAGCAATCATTTCAAGCAGTGCTTTTATACAAACTAGGGATGGTTGAAGGGAGGTAGAGTTGGAGAAAAATGATTCTGAACTTTACATGAGTAAAGTAACAATGACTAGTACAAATTATATAACTAGTAAGTTAATCTCTGGAATCTGTTTTATGTAAGATGACTGGGAAAAAAGTTTGAGGCAAAGGCAGCTAAGCAGAAATTGACCATAGACTGTTGACCATGGACCAGACCTGGCCAGCAAACACTTTATTAATTGACTCACACATAGGTAAAGAAAATAAGGACCAAATTTATCAAATCAGAAGATTTATGACATTCCCCACATTTGGATTTAGGGATTCTTTTGATAAGTTGAAGATCTTAGATCAATGAGCTATGTTTCCACATGGAAACATCATGCTAAAACTGAATAGCAGCTGTTTCCTTTACATGGAGCAATCCCTGCTCCCCTCCCCT